>NW_025945096.1:157562-228393 GCF_000764305.2 Hyalella azteca | reverse complement strand
AAAAAAATTTATATATTAAAAAAATTGAAAAATTAATTTTTTTAATATTCGAAAATTAAATGAGAAATTCATGGTACATCTTTAAGATTGGAGACACTGGATTCTTTGGAAGTGTTGTCTTTAAAAAGTAATTTTTAAACGTATATTTTACAACACTTCTCTTTAACTTCACTTCTTGTTTGTTTGTCTGCCACAAGTCTTATAATCAATATTTAACACACTTCTGCTTGTCCAATCGATCTGAAATTTTGCACACTAGCGTAAAGCTGGAGACATTGCATGACAGAATAAATAATTTTGCAATTGACATTGCAAAATTGACAGAATAAATAATTTTAAAAATTTAAAAATTTTATATATGAAATTAAATAGTTTGAAAAAAAAAAATAAATTTGTCTGCTTCATACATCTTATAATCAATATTTAACACACTTCTACCTGTCCAATCGATCTGAAATTTTGCACACTTTTGTAAAGTCAGAGACAATGCATGTATCAATTGACAGAATAAATAATTTGAAAATTTTAAATTTTTTTAAATTGTAAAAATAAAATTTGAAATTAATTTTTTTAATATATGATTATAAAATTAGAAATTTATTATTCATGTGTAAAATCAGAGACACTGGATTCTTTAGAAGTGTTGTCTTTAAAAAGAGTAATTTTTAAACACATATTATTTATATTAAATAGACAGAATGTTACAGGTTTCGTGCTACTTGATGATGTTTATCCTAAATCATAAATTGTGAACATGTTCGAACTTGATGATTAGTTTGTAGCTGACCGCACAACTGCATGGAAACCTTATGGCTCAATTTCGAGTTCTCGCACATATATGTCATTGCCCGTAGATATACATTATAATAAAAGAACTATTGTCCTAAATAATATTTTCCTGAAATTATTAACGAAATAAAGTAAATGAGCGGAAATTTTCGTGCAAGCATGCGTAAACGTGTGAGGTAATTGAAATGATGTGATGTTTCGAGGCCATTATGAGAGAAAATAGTTTAGTTAGGGATGCAATCATTTTCTAATACGCTGATTTCACACATTGTGTTCAGTAGTTACGGATAGGTTGCGATTAAGTAGGAATATATTTCGAAGAGGATGTGCTTTTTCAAGTAATTATATTTTTTAACCCTAAAATTGCCGTAACGGCGATTGGGTATGTGAGTCTAAATTATAATGACTAAATTTCTTATTGCTATTGTCTGTCTCATCAAGATAATTCAAAAGCCATGTAGTATGACGTGTTTCTGTTATCGAGTTCCCAATAGCAGACTTACTTCAGAATACGCTGTTAAAAATTATCACATTTCAAATTTCCTTGAAGATTGTATTTCAGTGGCGCACAATTTGCAAAGTCCACGCTTTCTCGCGCGCAACGCCTCAAAATTAGACTCACACCAGTGTCGCAAATCACGGCCAAGAGTTCAGCGCAGCTGTAAAGTCAATGAAAAGAATTTCCTAAAGTGAGTAATTTAATATTCACAAACATTAACCAACAGTCTGGAGGTCGCGGGAAGGTTGATGGCAACCTACGCAGTCATCAACCTGTAATGGCAGGCTTCTAGCAATCTAATTTAGAGCTTTTCAACTTTTTTCTAATTTTTTTTTATTACAACACTTCTCTTTAACTTCACTTCTTGTCTGTCTGTCTGTCTGTCTGTCTGCTACAAATCTTGTAATCAAAATTTAATACACTTCTACTTATCCTATCGATCTGAAATTTTGCCAACTTGTGTAAAGTTGGAGACTAAATTTTATATATATTTAAAAAATTGAAAAGGTAATTTTTTTAATTTTCGAAAATTAGATGAGAAATTCATTGTACATCTGTAAGTTGGAGATACTGGATTCTTTGGAAGTGTTGTCTTTAAAAAGTAATTTTTAAACGTATATTATTTAAAAAAATGTGTGTTGCTAAACCAAAATCATAGGCTGGGCAAGAAACATTCACGAACCTGGGCAATGTTCATGGTAATGAGAGGCGCAACAGAAACAAGTCGTAAGGTCAGGCGAGGCTGGTACGATGATGTACGTGCGGTCAAATCAGTAAGTGGAACACTTGCCGGTCGAAGTAATAAAATACCGCAGGATATTGCAGGATAAAATTACGAGGAATTTCTTGGTATTGATTTGGTGCCCGTAGTAGTCTTTGTTTCAATATTAGCGTGAAAAATTTCTATTACGGAAAGAATAATCCGAGGTAATTATTTTCGTGCGTTACTTAATTTGTGTTGCATGATCGAAATGTCATATCGAATGTAAGCGCTTACTCATTATTATTGATATAGACTATAGAGCAAATGATAAACTTGAACTCCAAAGATCCAAACAGACTTGATAAATTCTAAAAAAAAACACCAAGCATATGCAGATTTTCATGATGTCTCGGGTGCATGACTTACTCAGAAGCGTCATATTCATATCAATTTAGATAAGCATCGAGGTCAAAACAATTGCCAAATTCTAGCAAACGAAATAATTGCTTTCATTATTCATTCATGCAAAGAGAAAATTATGTTTATTATGAGTCTTTCACATGCGTTTCATATTCCCGTTCTGAATGAAAAATATGTTCAAATGGGAGAAAATGTTCATATGCGGTGCCTGATGGGCGTTAGAAGGATACTTCGTTAGCCTTAATAATTAAATAACTGACATAACAGCGGGTGAAAATGAATTTCAATTAAAAGATTTTCAAGTACAGAAATTATTCTTCATTCGAATCAATAATGAGAGTTTCTATACATTAATAAGGAATGCAACTTAATTCAGAATTTGAATTGAATTATGATATATAATTCATGCTAAAATATTAAAAGTTTTTATATATGTCCTCTCATAACGAGGGAATTTGAATGAGGCTGAGCAGATCGTGATGACCAAGTTAGATAGTACGTGCCAGTGGTCGATGTCAGAGACTTGCCGGCTGGTGGTAATGACACCTGAACTGGGCTACACACCAGGTCAGTGGGAGTAACTTGTGGGAGTAATTAGTGGGAGGTCAGTGGGAGTAACTCGTGGGAGGTCAGTGGCAGTAACTCGTGGGAGGTCAGTGGGAGTAACTCGTGGGAGGTCAGTGGGAGTAACTCGTGGGAGGTCAGTGGGAGTAACTCGCTGGTTACTCGCTCTATTCAACAACAGCAAAAGACTTTCCTAACCACCGAAATTATGACTTCATTGAACAGTCACGAATTAGACTAAATCGACCAAAACGCTCTAGCTCAATAAAAAATTCCCATGATCCTTTAACTTGTTAGATTAAGAAATTTGTGTAAGTCTGCCGAGTTTAATTTATTATTTTTCACATTGATAAAGATAGTGCTGATATGGCTAGGTCACTCGCGTGCACCAGCATTGGTCGTAACAATTTAAGACTGAGACACACATACTGACACACTTGAATAATTCAGGAAGCAGAGAGTTAAGATGAGTCATGAGGCTATTTTGCATGCCAGGGAAAGTTCAGGCCAGAGACAGCGTTTCGATGACCTTTAAATAATCATAAGGTTACATCAAGAAAACAATTGTACGATTGTGCTCTGGCAACTTACTTCCGAATAAATTATCATTTTTCTAAGTTCTTTCTCCTGCTTATGAAGTAGAATTTGAATTTATGAACAATAGGAACATCACGAGAATGAGCAAAGGTAGCCTGGTAGGATGCAGCTCGGTTTTCAGAAAGAAATTAAGGAATCAGATATATCTTTAATGATACGATCCTCTTTTATAATTCTGAAACTACTCGCGGAGAATTTCACACTAGTGTCACTAGTGTGCAAGCAACTCTCTTCTAGTATAAACTCGCTTCCAACACCGCACGTCAGAAACAATCATTTAAAATAAATATACGGATTTTACTTTCACATTTCATTTAGTTTCACAATCCAAGCAACACGTTTGACTGACGGGTTACGTCGAATATTACAGCCAGCACAGGGATAGGAAACTTCCTACTAAAAGTTGGTGGCTTGAACTGAAGATTTGCTGCCTTTTCGACAAGAATTTTTTAGTTGGCTGAAATGCTTACAGTTTGCTCAAGAAATTATCAACGTAACTAAAACTTTTTCATCATTACTACATGAAACATTCTGTGCCCAGTAAACTTCATATCAACGTTTATACGCAGCTGACAGTCTTTAACATGGGTCACAAAAAGTAATAGGGACTAAAAACAGAAATACCTCTGGCATTGGGAACTCGTTGCGCGATGTCGCTTCTCGGCCCCCCGGGAGCTTGTCGTCCCGTTCGCCCGACGAGCCTCGCGGTTGAGCTGCTGGTGGCTAGTTTGCCCCTCCCTCTGGCTTTGGTCGCTTGGCTTTTCGGGGGTCCTAGTCGACGTGGAGGTTCACTCCTGCTTCTACGTAATGGAATGCGGTTCTTCCGACCAAGCTGGTCAAACCGCGAGCCAGTACCTCTATAAAAATAGGCGTAATACTTCGATTAAAATAATGGAATAAATAATAATTCATGTTAAATTTAAAATTAATGTTAAATTTAAATTAAGTTTCACAGTCCAAGCAACACGTTTGACTTTTCAGGTCGCAGGGATAGACAACTTTATGCTGCAGGCTGGTGGTTTAAAGCTGAAGTTTTGCTAACGTTTTGCCAAGAAACAAGTATCCACTAATTTTTATGCGCAAGAAAATGTTGGAGGAAGATAATTCTCTTAATTGACTTACATAAGACTCGTGGAATTCCGAAAAATTCGCTTCAAATATTACTTCCTATTAATTATGGCTTCCTATATCAGTAAAAAGATCAGGCAATTAGGTACTAAAAGCGCTCTATTTACATATACTCTTACATAATCGAATATAGAATAAAATTTTCCGGATATACTGCTCGAGCAAATATGAGCTATTATTAATTTAAACAAACGCAGGTACTGAGGTACTCACTCAGAAGCCTGTGCTTCTGCCCCGCCATCATTTTCAGACTGACTGTTATTGCCATCGGCCGCAGCGTCAGGCATGTCAGAGGAGATCACAAAAGCCTCCGCTTTCCTCACCGAGGCTTTCACCAATTCTTCGGCACTTAGGCGAAGTCCATCAAGCTCGGAAAAGGATCTCTCGTTCTCTTGTTGGAAAGAGTCATTCTCTTCCAGTAAATTGGTTGCCTCTTCAGCACCCTCCTGGTCACCCTGGACGACAACTTCAGACGGAACGTCTCCACTGGCTTCTCGATAGCTCAAGGTATGCGGTGACGAGGAAGAAAAATCTTCATGATAGCCAGTATCTAAGTTTTCCTTGTCATCGCCGAGTTCATTTTCGACTTCAGAATTATTGTGTTCCTCTCCGTAAGCTACAGACCCTCGTCTCGAGTTGAGGTCCGATGTTTCATCGTCAGCCTCGAGACCGCCGCTTTCACCACCTTTCTCACTTTCAGCCTCGGAATTATGTCCTGTCTTTGCGTCGGCATTTCTTTTGGTTCGAGTCTTGCCCTTTGCACGGTCTCTGCGAGCGCTGCCCCGCCTGCTGCTGCCCTGCCACGAGCTGCTCTGCCGTACGTCACTGTTCCCTGTAGCAGCGAAATCCCCAAAATTATTCTCGCAGTGCAATTCAGCTGAATACTTTCGTTCCATTTGAAAAATGCCCGCAACGTGAAATAAGAAGAATATTTCGTATTGTTCCTTAAAGTTTACCAAGTTAAAGATTAAAAATTGTCGATAAATTTTCGAAATAAATTGCTGCAAGCTATAAACTGCGTTTAAGAAATCGAAAAATTCTTATTATGTATTAGGAATAAAGCGTTGAGCAGAACGGGAGTGTGTAATCGACAAAAGCATGCACAGACTGATAAGGTGAGCTTGGTTGGCCGTATTGTAGAGCATCGATCTTGCGATGGCAGGCGTGAATGACCTGAGTGCCGGGGAACGCACCGAGCTTGCAATATATCGACGCATACCCACAGTGCTGCCGCTACTCACTTGAGTACTAGAGTCTGTACTATAGGAGCACATTACCAATCCAGTTGAAAATTAATTAAAATATCGTTGAATGGTACAACTTAGGCCTGAAAATTGATACTTAATTAATGATCGTTGAAAAACTTTTTTCAGACTTGAGACAAAAAATTTCGGATACAAACTGGCAAAAATTTGTACGTGAATCACAAACGTCAATAACATGAGCTACGGCTAACTCTATCTTTGGCTAACTTTAAATTTTTTCCAAAATATTAATGAGAGGTGAGTTAGGTATATCAAGAAGATGTAAATCTCCTAACCTGAGTCATCATCATCACTGGCACGAGTCCTGGTTCCTTGTATTCTAGCTTCAGTGAAAGCTGCTTCTGCAGCAGATCGGCCCTGAGCGCCCCATAGGTCCTCTTCCTCCTCGGTCAGAGGGGCATCCGCTTGGCTGGGTCGGCGTGTCCAGGTATCGCTGCCCAAAGTGCGGGGAGTCCTGCCGAGAACGCTGCTGGCCTGCAAAATGTGACACCGTCAATACTGACATCGTCGCCGCAACACTAAAGTCGCGGGCCTTCAAAAGAACAAAACTGAATCATTTCTTTTCTGAACAAAACGGAATCATTTCCTTCCAACGCGATCAAAATAACTACGCAGTCATTATGTGGTTATCGGACCATATAAATTGAATTTCTGACCAGTATTATAGGGTTTTTAGTGACGAGCGGCGATGTAATTACGGCAGTATGTGCTGAGTGGCGACTTATGTGTCATTGACTGGCACACATCGTCCTTGCAGCTTAATCTGTGCTCCCTATCGAACAATATAATGCAGGTATCGTTGGGTCACGATTAATGGGATGCTTTCCAGTAGCTCAAAAATTGACATGGACTTTGACGTTATTTCTCTCTCTGCTATGAAACGCGCACATTTTCGCTGAAAAATTTCCAAGTGAGCGAAAATAGGGATTTTCAAAACACAGAGCCCCAAATATTGCTCTATTTTATTGCAATGATGTAATTGAGAAATTAAAATACATTTTTCGGTTAGCTATAAAAAATACTACACAAGCCAAGACCAAAGCAATAGACTGTTAAAATAACTTTAAGTTTGCACGCACAAACAAGGAATTTAGTCAATTAATGACTGAGAGTAAAATAGCAGTAAGCAGAGATTATTTTCCAAGCTAATTCCTCTACATGCACGAGCGGCTCAGGCTTACGTAAACTGAGGAGTATGCCTTTGATTCTCAGTGAAGATATTTAAAAAATTTTGTTTTAAAACTAGTCGTCCTATTTAATTTAAAATTATTATACCATTGTTTACGTTTTTCTGAGAAATCGTGCCTGAATCGATGGATACAAAGAATTCAGATCCTTCAGGGTGTAGCTGAAGGTGGTCAAAAGCGCACGGAAACAGTTGTAAATTGGTGTCAATAGCATGAGTTATACATAAGTTAAGATTGAACAAAATAAAATAGCTTAAATACCTGCGAGTCGGAAAGTTCGTCGGAGAGCACCAGCGATCCGAGGCTCGACGCGTTGCGAAGAAGTTCTTCGCTAATTTCCAGAATGTGGATTTCGGGCTCCGGCGCCTTGGGTGGCAGGAAGTTCTTTACCTTGACGACTCCTTCTTGGTAAGGTTTCACCTGTGACAAATGAAGAAATCAAATATAAAGATGAATTTCAAATTACGGCTAAAAGATTTCATTTTAATCCATTACAATAAATGGCGAGACTGTGGCATTTCTAAATTCTAAACATATCCTGTCCGACAAATACTCTTCAACATTTCTGACTGAGTTATTCGCACGTTTTTCCTGTACAATAATGAACACTGGAACAACAATGAAAATATTATATACAATAGACAATGAACAACGATGATGAAAATATCCTCATATTCCGGCGGCTTTGTTACTTGATGCTAACTATAATCTTGAAAAATAACATTAAGAACCTTATTAGCCTCTTTCTTCTCTAATTGCCTAACATAGAATTGCAATCGGTTTCAAATACGCTAGCGCATGCTAGCGTTCCTCAACACGCACTCCACCTACCTGAGTAAAGTTTCTGCCAACACTTTTGATGAAGACGAAGTGATGGAGGAGTTCTTCCTCCGGTAGCTGCTCTCTGAGGGCGGTCCTGAGTTCGGTGAGCGTCGTCTCAGGAAGCACCCGCACGAACCCCACAGACACCGTCTCCTCGACCACTCTGTTCTTGGCGAGCCGGCGGTATGGGATCCATTTGTCGTGTGGTACTACGTAAATGTGTACCTCCGCCAGCTGTTACGACACCGAAAAATTGTTTCAAGGACGTAAGTAACTAAATAAACTGTACTCAACAGCGATTATCAGCGAGACATTTGCGGACATGTTTTTTGCGCTTGTGTTGAGGAATGCAAAGACGTAATCCCATGAGATATTCAGGTGCCGCGCATTGCGAGTTATGTATACCGATCTACTGTAAATAATTATTAGAAAATAAAGTTACGTACCATATCTGAAGGAGTTTCGGTCCTGTTATTTTGAGCCATGAGTTGTTCAACACGGCTAGGCATGACTAAGAATTCTATCAATGGTCTAATTGAAATTTAAGAGGCCTAATGAAATTTACCTGAAATACTCTGATAGCGACACCGTTTCGCTATGACAAAGAGATTAGATTTGAATGAAAAAGATTCCATTCTAATTTTTGTTTGGATCTGTAAGAAATATTATTGAGTGGTTCGTGAAAATTCGTTCCTATTGAAATGATTAATCGGTAAATGATGTAGAACATACAAGTACATTCATTGATTATTATCCCATGCAATGCAAAGGCGATGCTTGCAGTGGAGGCCTTCGATCGTTACACAGTATAATCAATGCAGTATGGCGGCGGAGCAATCAATGATTCAGGCATTTGTTTTTTCGGCACTGAAAGCGTTAATGCTCTTAATTCAACTGCGCACGCACATATATACAGAAACATTAAAAATTTGTAAAAAAAGCCCCTAGAATGGTAAGATGGATGCTTATACTACGATACCTACTGTTTTTTGTAAGCGAGGGTAATTTCAAATTCCTTTGTAGGTGAAATGGCATGAAACAACAATGTTAGTTTCAAAACGCTAACAAAATGTTTCTTCTATTCCAATTCATATATGTACTACAATATACAATGAAACTACTAATTCTAGCCAATCATGTATACATCAAGCTAGAGTTATCAATGACAACGCAGGAGAAATCCTGATGTTAAATATCATTTGAACCGGCCGGTTTTCAGCCCGGTAAAATTATATTAAACGCGTGAAGAATAGCATTAGGCTAAAAATGTGTTCCAAGTTCTGATTCAATTTTTTTGCCCCAATAGCCTCTCTCAGTTTTCGACCGGAAGATTATAAGAGAAAGAGGCATATTTGAACTGTCATCTATCATCTATGTATAGTGCAAGAACAGAAGAATATTGTGTCATGTATGGAGTTTTGCCCTCCAATCTCCTGCTTCGTTTGTTTCCAGACGTACTTTGTGCGATGAGTGATGTACATTGATGAGAGGGGCAACAATTAATCTCCTCGAATGCCGACGCCTCAAAAGAAGCAAGAAGCTTGTAGACACGCTTCCATATGACGATTTACCGAAGCAACGATCGGCAAAATCGATGATCTACGTACGTGGTATTTTCAGTAGGACGGAAGTCGCGACTTCAAATTTGTCGGATGCACCTCGAGAAATGAAGTACTGTAAAGCCATGAATTTATTTAACCATTAATTGATAGCCTACAATAAAGATCGAATGAGTTTTATTGCTAGAAATACATCTAGCTCTTCTGAAGAAAACTGTAATACATCTGCCTGAATATCAGAAGAACCCATCATCCGATCACCAAACCTTGCTCGGGCTTCCATGAATCCATTATCAAAAGACTGAAAAGAGAAGCAAGGACACAGTGTAGCGGTCACGAATACCTTGTTCGTTAAACAAACTTGAATCTTTCAAGAACGAATCTTGCAGATCGTGTTGTTCTGAGTTCATACATCGAAAACGCACATCGATCGTACCTTTTTCCTTTGAATCAGCTCATCGATTTCCAATGCAACAATCCATTCAATCTCATATTTTCTGCGTGAATCGATAAAACACTATGACAAATTCTACTCAATATTTCAGAACGTCAACTGTACTTGACATTTCACTGTTAACTCACGGCGGAGAGCATTGCTCCAAAATATAGTTCACATTCAACTAAGGCGCTTGCATCATGAGTAAACTACGTACGAGTGGAGTCCTGTTGAATTCTAGCTAAGTTTGTCGATATTGGTGAACAAACTAGGACGGATTATACGGCGCTTCTGCATAGTCATCGCGGGGCACACCATAGACAACGCGCACGCCACAGCGACATCGAGCAGCGCAGCACCGCCGTATTGCACGGCCTGCTGCCCGCAGGTGACTGGGCAGAAGCGACAGCTTGACGACCTAGCAGTGCCAATAGTTTCTGACCTCGTAGCCTGGTTCCCAACCTCGACTCTTGCCCTAAGCATATAAAATTATACACCTATATTTCATTTACCTGCATGAAAAAGCAGTCAAAGCTTAATTGTGACGCGTTTCAGCACAGCGGATAAACATGAGAAAGCTGAAGATTATGTGGGTTTCAATGAGGGCGGAACAACTGGAGTGACGCAATATTAAATACGAAGCACTGCCTATGCCTTTGTGACGACCATTAGCATTCTTAATTTGCTTTACGCTCTCACCGCTACCACCCCGAGCCAGTCATGGATTGTTATAATTCAAGAATTTTTTAAATGAATGAGGAAACATTTCAGGTTGTAAAGCAATTCACAGCCCATCAAATCTATGTTACAGTGAAACCATTGAATGAAGTTCCTTCAATCATTAGACAAGAGGAATAAGGAAACACATACCAGAGTACTTTTACTGTGTACCAACTATGTTATAGAAGCTCACCAAGAATAAAACCATGACATGCTAACAATCACAAGCCATCCTATGGACTTACAAAGATGCGAGAAGTTTTAAAAATGCTCCAGTAAGGAGACGTGTTCAAAGCATAAAAGAAAGGCGCGTCGCTGCTTGGAATGGCCGCAGCTAAAACACAAAAACATCCAGTAATGTTATATGGATAACAGCATCACACAGTTCTCCATAGTCACACATCCTAGGTACGCAAAACCGAAGTTTTGCGTACCAATAACTGCAATATAACTGGCAGTTATCAATCATCATATAACTGGCAGTTATATTACAGTTTTAAGCCATAAATTAATTGAGCCAGTTATGTTACTGGCGTAATATAACTGGCTGCCAAGCCTCTCGTCACGTTGATTTCTTGCGTCTGTACAAGACCTGAAAATGGACTGGGATTTGTGAAGGCATCATTAGTGTGCGATAAAAACAAGTCGTTAATCTGAAGATATTGCTTTACGTATTGACACCATAAATTATATACAGAAACCATAGAACGAACATCAAGCGGAGGGCGAAGGCGCTCAGGCTGTAAACCAAACGTGCTAGTTCATCCTGATTAGCCAAGGAAACGAGAGAACGAGAATTGCAAGGTCGTAGATATATGTAGAATTCAGCTTAATTCCAGATTAAATATTGACAACACTTAGTTTTGTTATTGTCGATATCGAACATGAACGGGTAAGTTCTGCAATAGAATAACGATACAAACATGAATGAATGTCCTCCGTTTAGAGGAGCGTTGTCAGTAGCTCGATTAGTCTGCACGGTATTTAGCTCAACTCTGCATTAGAAAGGTCATTAATGTGCTTAATAAGAGAAACAATTCAACGCATGGCAATCAAGTATTTTTTCACTAAATAAAATGGAATATTAATTGCTAGCTTAAAACAACGTGCCAGTATATCGAGATTAAAACTTACATCCAATGCTCCGAAAATGACACAGATGTAACAGTAAACAAAAAACTATGGAATTGATGAGAACAGATCAACATATAGATGAGACCAAGTGACAACTTTTTTAATACGTGGCGTAAATGTTGCAATAATGAGCTATGAATAATACTTTGTAGATTCACATGAGGAATTTGAAAAAAATCAAATGGTCCTAAACAACATTATGATTACAAAAGACCGCAAACTACAAAAATCATAACGATGAGAATTATGCGTCAGAGGAAACGGTCATCTCTTGAAATTTCTAATTGGAAAGGTTTGGAAGTCACTGTATGTATAGACCTCACCAGTCGCAGTAATATGTGGCAGTAACAACGTATCGATAATCGCGGAAACATTAGGAATAGATTCTGGTACATGCGAACGATAAACGATCGAATCATTCACCAGTAACTGAATTCCCCTTACCTTCCTCGAGCGCACTAAACTAAAAAAAATAAAATTAGGATAAGAAAGATTTTCACTATTGCTTTCCACAGAAAAGAACCAGGCAGCAACATAAGTGTAACTCAAATAGCCATACGAAAGTTGCTTGAACGAAGATCTTTATTAGCACAGAACGGCCACTCCGCCTCACCCAAGTGTGTTGCATTGCAAACACAAGTTAACCCAAGAGACCAAGATGTAATGAATGTAAAGCTATAGCGTTATAATGCATAAAATAAAAACTTAAACTAAAGATAGGATCAAAGCATGGTAAGAACATTATGTCAAGAATTATCTGCAGAAGAAGCGCGAAATATAGAAAAAGTGCAGGTAAATAACACACCTCGCATCAGCTTCCTCCGGCACAGAACCATAACACAAGAAGAGAGATGAACAAGACGAATATTTTTGAGATATCGTCGATTAGACATAATAATCAAGGCTTATCGCTACAATAACAGTTCTGTTCAAATAACTAAGCAGAACACAAAACAAAATCTGAACGTCGTGAACATAAGACTAAAATGTATGCACCAAGACTCGACAAGGCAGTGAGGAGTGCGCCAAATGAATCAAGGCATCGGGGCATCAACTGGTTCCCCTTCCAAAAAATTATTCAACCGGAAAATACACAAGTGTTTTCCGTACATCCATTCGCCCCCAGGAAAAAAACATGACACACTATCGAAAATAATGTGTTATCAGTAATGGATATTAAAATCGTAGTTTCTTATAGTCTCTAATAACTTCTCAGTAATGAGTGATTAATAATCACGTGAACGCATTTCATGTCCAATAATTAAAAACGAAACACACATCTGTGATAAGATAGAACGTTGGTACACAGGCAAATCAAAGTTAGCATTGGTAAGCCTTAGTTAAGGTCAAATAAAGTGTAATAAAAACTAACAGGTCTCCATATCAAAAAGCACAATGCAGGGCCGAGGTGTCTGTATCACGAGGCTTGGAAACGAGCACAACGCCGCTTAATTGTACGGCAAAAACCAGGAACCTGCCGTCGGGTGTTGAATTAAAACATGGTGACTTCTTGAGTAAGTTCTTGCAAACCCTAAAAAGACGACTGGGGGAAAATAAAATTCGATACAATCTACTATTAATGGTCGTATTACTTTGAAATAACTGCTCAGCAGTATTTCTATGGTCAGGTAACTTCGGATTCAAATTTCAAACCTAAGTTGGTAATTTAATGAGAATGAATCAATAGTCATATTGATAAGAACAGGACTGGGAACTCAACAAAGAGAAAGGTAAATGTGAAATAATTATAAATGTAATAAAATAATGTCCCCATGACAAATTTTTGTGACGTCACGTCAATACTAAACACAGAAAAAAACTTTAAAAACAACTTCGGCAGAGTCGGGTAAATAATGTTATTCAAATTTATGAATGCCCACCAAAGTGACAGAATAACAGCATGAATAAGTCGAACCACCAATAATTCTACATTGTTTATGGTAGGCAATCACTTATCAGTTATAACCTGATGCCTATGGGACTGTAATCATCCAGAAAGGTTAACTTGCAATCCAATTCTTGCTTATGCTTCGTAAGATTAAAATGTAGTTTAAAATGCCAGTAATTCCTTGGAACTATAATGCACTCACAATAATAGAGTCAAGTTATAAAGTGTGCTAGGAATGAAGCGTGCTAAGGCGCGTGCGATGCTCTCGTCGACGCCACAGAACAACAAGTCGACTTCGTAGTCCAGATATCTCATCGCCACGCAAGAACAAAGAGCGCACGCATGAAAAGAGCCTTATTTTTGGTCTATAAGCTACGCACAGGAGTGTAAGTAAGTTTATTTGGAGCAATTAATTCTTCAATAACAACAATGAAAGCTCTACTACAGCAATCTACGGCACACTTTGCGTCTCCAAAGATAACCACTTTTCCAGCAGAGGCCTTCAGACAATATTCATTTTGAAATTCACGCGAGTCCGTCTGAGGCAGTAAGTATAATTTAAGAAAGCCTAGTGCACACCGTAATTGTTTATTTTTTAGTTCAGAAGTTGCACTTCACCGAAGTGAGTACTCGCGGATGTCTACATACTGCACAGTAATTGTTCCATGTAGTGAATTTATGTTCTAATTACAACACTGCACATCACTGTTTTTCCATAGACGAATTTTAGTGAAGACCATCACACATACGTGATGCAAACGTTAGTAACTTTCAAAATCACGAAAGGAATGGAATAAAAACTATTTCGGGATAGACAAAGAGGAAGTGATCGAGTAGATAACAACAGTAAGCACGAAAGTTCGGACATCCTTGATTCTTCGACATTAAATTAGCCGGAGCAATATCCAGAGTTGTTCTATTTCTTCCTGTATTATCAAGGAACTATTTTATCAGAAACGCAAGCACTGGGAGCACATTTACAAAGTGTTTGTGGTACGTACAAATTAATGAATATCACTTCTAATTAGCAATAGGACCAGTTTTCATCAAAGTCCTGTTTTGGTCTCATTGTTTAGATTTAGTAGGTGCACCAGTCCATGCTTTAGTGACTACACAACATTGCCTGCACGTCACACGCCATCGCTTTTTAACGCGTACACCACCACACAGCACACGTCAGGGTGCTCAGTGATCCACTCATATTCCTAATATGAACTTTCATTGAATGCTGCATTCAAGGCTCGACGTGGTGTCGCTGGTCTAATCCCGACCATGAGTCCAGAGCCTCAATTGCGGGGCGGTCCATCTCCTCGTGGTCCGTTGTAATGGTGATGCCCGCCGCGATAGTGTGGTGCCGGAAAGCGGTCGTTGTGATGACCGCCTTCCATGTATCCACCACCATAGCCACCGTGATATCCGCGGCCGTATCCACCATGATGACCACCGCCATAATGTCCTCTACCATAGCCTCTTCCACCACCGGGACCGGCATTGTAGTTGCCGTAGTGCTGCGGGTGGTAGTTATTATGATGGTACCCACGGCCACGTCCTCCTCTGCCACCGTAGTTGTGGCCGCCGTAGTATGGCTGTTGCTGGTCGTGGTTGCGGTGATAGTCCATGGGACGTCCATCGTCCGAAGACCCATCCTGTCACATGGCAACTCGTCAAGAACGTCTTTACGTACAAACTTATTTCAAAGTCAGAGAAAAATTACACAAGCATTTTCAGACGATAATAAAGAATTTTTTTTTATGAACTGTTAGGTTGCTTCTCATGAATAAATCGCAACGAATGTGAATACATTTCCGGATTTAAAAAGATTCATTTTCAGTTAAAATCCAAGATTTTGAAAAAAGGCAAGGTTATATTAAAATGCATTGCACAAAGCAAAAAAAAAAAACATTCAATCATCGATTCCAAACAAATTCAAACCACTATTCTTTGTGATGTACCGAATGAAGCATAAACTGGATCGTGGCTCCAATGTTTTCCCTCATATCAGACATGAAATGTGGAGGTGATCAAAGATGGTGGAGATTTTCAGGAGTACAACAGCTGAAGGTAATGTGTGGTGAAAGTTATTATCCAAAAAGCCAGCTTACCATGTTATTTCTCTTGCTCTTTATTTCCTCCTGACGTCGTTCGTAGTGCGTGAAGTCGTCGAAGATGCTCGATGAATGGCGGAAGGAGTGAATGATTTGCAGAACCTGACATTCAGACAAGATAAAATTAAGTGTGGACAACTAAATTCAATTGCACTGCCACATACATGGTAGAGCAAAAAAAAAAAAAAAATGCCCAGGTGGTCTCGAAAAGACTTTAAGTCAATCCAACTGGGAAAATGAAAACAGGAAAGAGTGAGAAATGGAAAGCATAAATAATTTTCAAAATCCTGCCTTAGCTTCTAATAAAATGATGGCTAAGAGAGATGTCATCACAAAATTGGGCATTATAACTGCACCAAGTTATTTAGAAGGTACGTGCGAATATATACAAAATAATCACAAATAAAAGTCCAATTATACAACAGTGAACATGATAGCAGTTTTACTTGATGGTATTTACCTGCCTGCCCTTGTCAGGAAGCACTTCCTGGGTGTCCCGTGACTTGGTGACGGGTTTGTTCTCATTATTTTCAAGCTTTATGTGACGCAGCTGCGTGTTCGGAACATCTTTCACGTATATCCACTTGACTTTAAACTGTCCCTTCCATTTATCTTGGGCCCAGACTGAAGCAGATGAAGAATAGTCCACACAGCTGAGCATCTCAGCAATGCCACAAAAGTGACCAGTTCCGTTCACAGAGAAAAGCAGATACAAAGGAGCATTGCGTTCGGCCTGGTCTTTGAAAGCCTGGTCCAAGCGCTTGTTTCCATGCTCAGTAGAGCACCATATCTCGTATTTAATGGCACGATGAACGTCATCTTCAGAGTAGGACTTGATGACAAAGAAGCGCGCGTTGGTCGTATCGAGGCTCAGTTCTGAAGGATTGTATTTGTTGCGCTGCCGGAGGTCCTCTAAAATTGGTGAGCTGCTTTCCTCGGGGCGAGGACTTTCGTGGAGAAGCTCCAGAGATGCGTCAGGAGCTGGTGACTTGTCAGAAGAACTCAAATTATTGTCGTGTCCGTGAGTAGGTTGGACATTTTGCTGGTGGGCATCTTGTTGAGCTGGTCTTCCCATGTGAGAAGTCACCTGCGGCATTTTTTCCTCCATTGGATGAGGTGGAGTTGCCTGCTGGTGATGCGCTGGTTTTGGAGAGAGGGAGGACCGGTTGTGCTGATGTTGTGGAGGTGCTTGGTCCTGATGGTGGTGCTGCAGCAGGTGTTGCTTTGGGGCATTTAGTGGCATCTGCATGTTGCCTGGTGGAGGCATTGTGTGATGCTGCGCCACTGCGTACTGAGGAGGCATTTGTTGCGGTTGAGGCAGTTGCTGTTGAGGCTGCTGCTCACGCGTCTTCTGCGAATACTGTTGATGTTGATGATGCTCGGTTTGGTGGTGATGCGGAGTTGGCTAGTGTTGATGCAGGGGTGGTTGGTGTTGTGACTGGAGGGGTTGGTGTTGGGGCTGGTGTTGCGGCAGGGGTGGTTGGGTTTGATGGTGAGAGGGTTGGTATTGATTCTGAGAGAGTTGATGTTGATGTGGTGGAGGCTGATGTTGATACTGCTGTGGCTGATGTTGATGCAGTGGTGTCTGCTGTTGATGTTGCTGATGATGCGGTGGTGGTTGGTGTTGATGCTGGATCGGTTGTTGGTGCTGCTGTTGTTGTTGTTGCTGCTGGATCTGCTGAAGGTAAGGAGGAGGCGACACTTCGTGCGGAACAACAGGCTGACTGGGAGTTTGGGGGGCAGCAGTGCTGGTGTAGGTGGTGGTGGTGCGTGCACTAGTGCGTGGTGGCTCCCATGCAGGTCGCGGCGCAGGGAGAGGTGCTGATGGCTTAGCACCAGGGCCGTTCTTATTATCCCAAGTGCCAATATCCATGTGGCGTGATGTCAGAACCGTCTTCTCCTTGCGGCGTGTAGGCAGTTGTTTAGCAGGCTTAGAGGCAATGTTAGCCCAAGACATGCTCTTCTTCGGCTGCGATACAAGTGTGAGACCTTCTGAAGGGCCTGCATCGTGCGTGGTTTGAGACACAGCTTCAGGGGCGCCACCGTCGCCAGGAGTTTTGTCGGCGAGCGAGAGCGCGTGCACGCCGCGCTCCAACGAGTCATCATTCTTGTTGTTCTCTGAGTCGACCTGGCGATTCACATCGTCATAATTCTGCTGGCCGTATTTTTGGCTATCTTGCTGGTGACTTTCTGCAGCCCACGAGTTCGGATTTCCTGTAAAAATCGAGATCACTTTACATGTTATAGCAGGCTTGTTTCGATATGAATATGATCTATTTCATCATGAACCAAGGAATGTTTAGAAATTATTATCCATAATAATCTAATATTATAATATAATATTATAATAATAATAGAAATTATTATCCAGAAATTATCTGTCTAGTCTTTATATTCAGGTTACAGTGATTTCATTCATGTTTAGGTTTTGGCACAATATTTTTACCTTATTTTCAGTTTTATTTTAGTTTTATGTGGTAAATACTGGCAAAATGTTTCCCCAGTAAGGATTAGAAATACCGTATCTTGTACATTGTTCAATTTAACAGTCATCCTTGGCTGAAAAGATTATAGAGCACAGGCACATTATTGTGGATTTTAGGAAAAAAGTGTTCTTGAAAAAATGGACTTCCTACATACCTACAAAAATTAGTTTTATTCATGAATTGCATGAGCTTCAATGTTAAATACATGTTTTAATACTCGTTCAACTTTAAAATATTATGTTTGTCAGAGTTTGTGGGTGCGTGTGTTTGAAGCCTGATGCCACAGATACATAAAGGCTGTAGCGGTGCATATACAAAATACGTATCATGTTGGGATATTACCTGGTCTTGGAATTTCATTCTTAGTCAGAGAACAAAAAAGGATTGGAAGACACTGAGGAAAGAAGTGCACAAAAAGGAGAAAAGGATAGGATCAATTTTTAATTTTCAATTTTATAATATATACAATGCATATACATTCAACTCAAAATCACTAGATTGTTTTTCCAAATTTTGGATGAAAGGGAAATACAACTTGTATTTTCTAAGAAAAATGAAGGTTTAATTAAACTCAACTGCTCTTACTTTAATTCTAATTCACATTTTATTTACTATCATCATCATAATTTGGAATGACGGGAGTTATTATAGCGTGATTATAAAATTTCATAAATATTGTTACGTGCCTTAAATTGTATTTGATAATTAGATTATTGATGCCAAACATACTGGCAAAATATGTGAAAAGATGAAAGAATAAAACAAAGTATGCAGTGCGGAATGAGACCACAGCAACAGGCAAGAATGGACGTACCAAAGAAACCAAAGTACAAGCAAGAAGAAATAAAATCCAAGATTTTGATAGTGAGAATGCGCGGTAAGAGTACCAGTGCGGTGGTAGTCAGGAGTGTAGCTGGACGGTAGAGAGGAGGCGGGACCAGAGCCAAAACAGTTGTCACTCAAGCTTGACTGGGCAGCAGAGTGAGCACCCCCTACAAACAATCCACAGATAGGCATTCATATTCATTGTTTTCATATTCATTTTTTTGTCAGGTCATATATATATATATATTGTTTACTGACCATGAAGCATACAATGGAACTTCAAACAATAGGATTAAAAAATAAAGAAATATTTTGGTTAGGAAAAAGAAATCAACATGCAAAAAACAATACAACATTCACAAATACTCATTTTTGTTAAGTCATTCATTGCTAGTCAAAAATATTGCAATCAATGGAACTCCAAAAAATAAGCTTAGAAACTTTAAAATTAATTGGTTGTAAAGAAACAAAGACATGCAAAAAAATTGTAAAGAAATTGGCATCAATGACATGCATTATGTATACTAAAGTGATGTCAGTATTTTAGAGGCAAAATAAAAAATAATGCACTAAAAAGTATAATTATTCCATAGAAATAAAAGTGAAGCAATTGGAAAAATATTAATCCACTAGGACCAAAAGTCATACTGTTGAAATAAACTTGGAATAAAAATAATTAAATAATTGACTGGAATTAAATTTTACCAATTGCATAAGTCAGCACTTAAAACACCAGTAATAGAATTTCAATGCATGGAATAAAAGCACCGGTATAGTATAGTAAAAAAATTAATAATATGGGCTGCTTTGAGTTAGAGATGCATGCACACTACAGTTCAAGATTGATCCATAGCATAAATGCCAAGATGAAAAGATGCAGTTCTAACCTTGGTTGTGATTGTGCAGGTCATAGCCTGGTACGTCATGTCCACTGTAGGTGTTGAGGAATGTTGCCTGCAAGTGATCGCTGCCATTGCTCCAAGTGTTCTCAGAGCCATAGGATTGAGCCTGGCCAAAACATTATCAAATATAAACCAGTTGACTTGTCAATATCGGGAACCATATTGCTTTATTCTACAGTAACAATATTTGCTCACTTATTGTTCATTGACAGAGAATGGAATGGTAATAATATAGAAACTACAAATCAGGAAGGATGGTCAGGAGTTTGAAAAATTCATAGTTATTTCATCAACTTTTTTCTCAAAATTCAAAGATAAGTGAAGAAAAATCATACAACAAGAAAAATTGCAGAGCAGGCAAGGAAAATTCATCTTTGCTTTAGTAATCATATCAGTTTGCATTTAAGAGAATTTCCCAAGAGATGGGATGCTTAGTTGAATATCTTTTTAGATGATGAAATGCACACATCATTATTGATAATAAATTGTAATAATTGATAGGTACAATCATCTTTGTATAATAGTTTGTATTAATATTAATGAAACTATAGAAGTTGATGAAACCTGGTACATTCTGTTAGTGAAATATTTTCTCAAACTTAGGTCTCTTGATAACATATTGTAAATAAGAAGCAACATATGTAAAAATTGAAAAAAAGAAGGGCACTAAATTGTCACAAAACTCACTTGATATGAAGGCATGTAAAAATTGGAGGGGTATGGGTCAGTTGGAGCAACAGATGTCAACAGGGGGGAGTAAGCAGGGAAGGAAGAGAAGCCTTGCTGCTGAGAAGCTCGAGATGAAGTGTCCTTCTGGGCAGGTGGTACTGTAAATCAAATAAATATAACCATTCTTATGGAAATTATAATTAAGATAGCAGAGCATAGTACGTATATCATTCAAAGAGTTTGTAAGAACAATGCTGATAGAATCTAGTACAGGGGCAAAGCATGTTTTGAAGCAGATTTCTTTATCCAGAGTAGTCTTTTTTAATCATGAGATACTGGTAGGCTCAAAATTTGCAAACTTCTCACAAAGTTTCTGGCCTATATAGCCAACAGTGTATGGCTCAACTCAACCATAGCTTCTCAGCGGGAACAGATAGGATCTATTATGGGGAAAAAATGAAAAAAATATCAGCCTTATTTTTCAACAGCCAACCTATTATGTTTTATTTATTGATGGCAAATAAAATTAAAATTTGCTTGGTCAAGGCAATTTTAACGGAAGTTTCAACTTAACCACTTTTTTGCCCTCATATTTGCAGGACAAGCTGTTTGCCTAGTGTTTTTACCTGTATAATTTACATTTTGCAGGACACTCAGCACCTATTTTTCTTCAGCACACTGCTACAAAAATTTACCTGAGGCTAAATAAACCAAATGTTCAACCATAAAATTAATAAAATATGATGGAATTTATACACAAGACCAAATTTCCACCAATTTACTCAGACAGGAAATAGTGGTAGTAGCAAGAAAAATAAAACAGTCACTTTATTATTAACTTTTTAGCAGGCAAGTTGCCACAGATCATCACTAAGAATCACCTTGGAAAACCAACAGTTTGTGTTTTGAGCCATATTTTCTCTACTCTACCAATCACCAATCATATGACAACTTTTCCCTACATAGAATCTACTCCTACCACACCCAAGTATTGAAATCTGAGGATTCAAATGAACATTTTGACTGGGACAATAAAATTAACCTTTTCATTTTTTTAAGGCGGAAGTAGCAATATATATTTTATCAATTAAAATAATTCTGTGACATTTAATTTAATTGTGGCCAGAAAAATACTCCTTACATTTTTATGTTTACATTTTTTACATAGCATTCTTTTTTTAGCATGGTGACTGAATAGTATTACTTTAACTTTTGAATGCCTCTACTTGCAAAACTTTTTCAGATATAAACAGGAGGTTTGAGACCTTTTTGCCTCCACATACAAACATGTCTCTACTTGAAGACAAGGAAATTCTGTCTAATATTCAATGAAATTTCAAAATATATTTGGTGCTTATGAAATGACCCAACTGATGAGCTTCACTCTTGGTCCAAAATTTATAAACAAGATTTTGTTTTGAAATTTAAATTCCACCCAATTTTTCTGCTTGCAATACTCTGAGTTCCAAACTTGCCAAACTTTTAGTTCTGGGTTTGAACTACATCTCACCCCCAATCAATACATGGTAGACAATACTCAGTGAGTGAATACTTACACATTCATGGGTAACTTAAAGAACTTTGATGTTCCAGAATAGAGTATGGCTTCATTTGATGTAGAAAATTTGTTCAAAAATATGCCCTTATATATATATATATATATATATGTATATGAAACTATTCATATCTGACTCAATTCTTTGTTTAAACAGGGTGCATACTGGCCACGGAAAACCTGGAGTTGTATACAAGTCTGGAAAATTATGAGTCATATATGAGTCTGGAAAATTTCAAATCATATACGAGTCTGGAACCTGTCGTACATATACAAGTAATTTTCCAGACTGGTATACAACTTTCTAGGTTTTCTATGACTGGCACACCCCCTGTTTAAAAGTGTCACTGACTCCAAGTCATGGGTTTGAATCACAACTTTTTATAATCTCTTCTTCTTCTTTAAATTTTAAACTGATTTTTTGTACATGCTGGTAAGTTTTATAGACAAATTGATGCTTTTGGGAGCAAGTCTTCCTCTTGACTCTACTTTTGCTAACATTTTCAAGTATTTTCATGAGGCTACATAGCTGGCCAATTGTCTGTTTAATTTTAAGCCACTATTCTATAACCAATATGTTGAAGACACTTTTTTAATTTCCAAGCATCCCTCTAATGTAGGCCTTTTCTTGATTATCATAATCTCCATAACAAGTCCATCAAATTTACCATGGAGCTTGAATCCAACAACAGTTTATCTTTTCTTGATTGCAAAGTCACAAAATCAAATGGCCATTTTTAGACATTTGTTTACCAAAAATAGATGCTTACTGGCTCAACACTCTTGAGCATCAATACTCATGTGATACAAACTTTTATAGTAGAAAAAAACTTTGTATGATAAATGCTGCGTACCTCATTTCGCACCTGTTGCCTAGAAAGATGAAAGTTTCCATTCCAGGCAATGTGAACCAATCGAGGCTTATTGTTTATATTTCAGAAGCTTGTAAAAATTGCTCAGACAAGAGCAGCACACTAGCCCCTATCTTGCCATCATGTTTGTACCGTCAACCGGGGCTACTCGGGACAGGCGGGGCTACTTGGGACAGTCCTCCGACACGGCGTAAAACTGTTATAGTAGCAAAACTAATTGGAATATTGCAAAACTAAATATAGTGACGTAAACGTCAACATTTTTCCTATCTATGTAGTATAAAGGAAGTCGGAAAATACTACATTTACTAGCTTTGAAAAATTCCTGAAAAAATGGTGAAAAATGCTATTTTGAAAAGTTACTTCTGCTAAGGTCTGTAGCAAAAAAATATTCGCTGTATTAAAAAATTTTACTTACATAAAAGATGCACCCAGGTGTTGGCTTGAAAATGTAATTGACAGAATTGTCCTATTTCATTCCAAAAAAAAAAAAATGCGGCCATTTCCGCACGCGGGGGCTACTCGGGACACCCGCCCCAGGGCTATTCAGGACACCCCCAAAAACGCATTTACAGTAGAACCTCAGTTAGCAAAGGCTCCAGTTAAGAAAAAATTGATTAAAAACAAAGAATATTTATTACATTTACCTCGCTCAGCGAAAAATTCCACTTATCAAAAAATTAGTGCATCATCGGTCATCACAAAATTGTGCATGGAATGTCATATATAGAATTGTGCACCAGGCATCATAGAATGAAAAGTAATTGACCTAAACTATGATTTATTTCTCCAAAACATATGATGGTTGTCACTAAAACATTCCTTTCTGTTTCAGGTATGTTTTTCATGATATTTTTTTTATAGTAAATTCACTTAACCCAATTAAAATGGTGTGAAATTACAAGCCGTCCTGTAAGCTTACAGATACAGAAAAAATGCTATAAGGCTGCTGATATGAAGCTTGCAGTGGACAAGGTTGTTGTAAATGCTCAATGGCATGTTCATTGATACGGTAATATTGCATCAATAATACGATAATATCACATCAATAATACTGTAATTAATGTATATGGTAATACCATATCAATAAAGGAAAAACAAGTAAAAATCACAGAAAATGTCATTTATTCTACCTCTACATCATCTACAATGAAAGAGGAGGACTTCAGAGTACTGTTAGTAATGGATGAGTACACTCTGCATGCTTCAAATGTTTTAAAATGAAGTTTTATTCCAAGTGTCCCAAATAGCCCTGTTCGATGGGGCTACTCAGGACACTCTTTTTTTTGCTTCTGACACCTTACGAATAGCATATGGAATTTTTTTGACAATGCCATTTGATAGCCCTTGCAAAGAGCTATAAAATGAGTCTAAACATGTTTATGAAATGTTTCATTGTAAGAACTTATTAACAAAAAAACGCTCAAAACTGTCCCGAGTAGCCCCGGTTGACGCCTGACGGTACCTAATTTTATTCAAGTTTGAATGAATTGTATCATTGGAATACAGGCTATTTTGATAGTCGCAGTCTAAGTGTTAGGCACCTGCTTTTTTAGCATTTATTATTTTCCTTTCAAATTTAATGGGATTCAAGCAATAATAATAATAAATGGCTTGTGTATTTGCTCTACTTTCCATGCTATGCACTCAGAATTTGAATTTTTACAGAGCACCTTTTCACTAAAAGGTTTTCCATTGCAATTGGTTTATACTCAAATTAAACATTTTTTGTCTAAACAATATTCAGAGGTTGTTTCAATGTTCCTGATCATGACAATAGAAATGCTGTTTATCATTAAAATTTTTTTTCATTATTGTGGTCCCGCTTTGGAGTCTATGACTAAGGAGTTAAAAGTTTTGATATCTAAATACCTCCCAAATGTAAATCTTCATATATTACTGGTGAATAATTTTAAATCAGTTATTTTTTCAAGAATACAGGTACACTCTCTGTCCTTATGCAATCATCCCTAGTTTAACAATATATTTGTGTGCAGTAGTAGTACCACTAGTACGCATCTGCGTACTACTATGCAGATGCGTACTGTTGCTTATACGTATTGTCATACGCATCTACGTATGACAATAAATGACATGACATAATTTTTATAGCTAGGCAGGCAGAGCATAAAGGGAGGAGTTTTAGAACAGGAAACCTGCTTGCAAATCCCCATCATTCAACAGTACGCGATGATGCCAAGTTGCCAACTGCCAAGCAGTGCAATGTCTTGGTGTACAATAGTAATTTTAGAGTTTTAGCCTCCACAGCCAGTTTATCTGACCCGTGAATTGTTGAGTCCCTGCATATTTTTTAACTAAGCCTATTTTAAATGCCACTTCATATATTCCTTCAAAATTGTAAAGACCGCCACTAAAGTGATAGGTTTGTCTGCTCAGGTTTACCTCATTCTGTTTTCATTTGACAATTTTTATTTCAATATTTCAATGTGAATTTTAGCCTGCTAATTGTTTGTACATGTGTTATAGGTTTTTGAACTGGCAATGGAGGCTATGGAGCTGGAATCCCAACTCTGAAAGATTTTCTTACATAGGTACCTAAATAAAATGGTGAATTTTCTAGCTGTTTTCCTTGCCTTCAAATTCTAGATAAACATGCAACTTGCAAGCAATCAAGTGATCTTGATTCTCATAAAGCACAACATCAGTCATTGTACAATGTACTAACATGGCCAGATAGCCTGGAATTAGAATAGGAATGTACCATTTCATTTGGGCCATAGCAACAGCTAGAGATAGGGTAAACGCGGTATATTCCAACATCGTAGGTAATTCTGTCACCTCTCCAGCTTTTCCTTTATATTAAGCTTTGTTTTAGTTCCATGCGTTCATTGATGGTTGAAATGGTGACGTCATACATTTGCGTGTCGAAATACTGCAAAAACACTAGGTCTTGGCCATCTAGTGGGAAAATATTGAGATCCAAAGAGAGACAAAGCATGCCACGTGGTGAGATCATCAAAAAATGTGTCAAATTTGACAGTTGACATGGCTCTACCAAATAGTGAATAACTGTTTTTATAGGAAGAATATTATGGTTTGAGACTTTTAAATACGTCTGTGAATATATTAGGAATCCTTTAAGTATACTTGTATTTGCTGATTTCAAGTCGTAAATAAATTAATAGATGATTAAGTTGAGATGTTGGATTTCGACACATGAAAACTAATTCCAACATAACTTGAATTGGACACACACAGATCGTTCAAAGCTTTGTACAAAAATTGAAATTTGCTTAATTAAAAGCCTAATAGCTGTTAATTAAAACGTAATTAAGTAGTGTTCAATATTCGTTAGTGTTCTAGTTCAAAGCCGTGTTGTATCCCAATACCGTAAAATGGTAGTGAAGCTAGAGTATAGACCTGTATTTTGCATGTTTCAATTCAAGTTTAATTTAGCTAGTAAGAAAATGGCATCATTTATAAGAAAAAAAGTGTTCTAAGTTACCCCATTTTACGGTACAGCTCACACAGCAAACGGAATTTGAACACATGGATGTCGGCAATACGTATCAGTTAAATTTGAAGCGCTGACACAATACGACTCACCACATGTCGGATGTTGCCACACAAAGTGACGGAATATAGGGAATAGGAATTTGGTAGGTTTCCATTCTAGAGGCTTTTTAATAAATATGGCAACATTTTGTGACGTTTCATCGTTGCTGACGCGTAGTGAAGTGTTTTGAGAGTCAAGTGAAGGCAACAGAACTTACGTAACGCATACTTTTTTTTTATAGTTTTTCATTTCTCGATGCGTCCTTAATGTGTCGGAATATACCGCGTTTACCCTATCTGCCAATACTGCCATGATGCTATTTTCAGAGCCACAAGATAGGTGCTCAATGAATTAGCTTCTGTCCAGTCTAATTGTTGATAAAAATGCAAATTTAGAATGAAACTTTCAACTATGTCACAAGATTCAAAGCTTGCCAAAATTTGATCACTTTGGAAGTTTGGAGCCACCAGATTTTATTCATAGGCTAGGCTGGCTAGCTAAATGGGAAAATTCCAATCTAGCTAAGTCTTAACTAGGCCTAGCCGCCTAGCCAACTAAATTTTTACACGTTTGTTCACAAGGACAAAACAAACATAAGCACACGCCACACATTGCCATGGCCTGACTGCCAAACAACACATTTATTATTAATAAACATTTCATTGAAATTCATTCTGCTCAGAAGCAAAAACAAAATCAAGAAGTAACACACAAAGGTAGCGGTAGGTAGCCTATTATTAAATTATATCCTTGAAAGTTGAAACATTTTACAAAGGCTCCATGTCATAAGAGAAATAAAGAATTTTCAATAAAAATCAAAACACTAGCGAAGGGCGTAGACTGTAGAGCACAGTTCGAATCTATTTGATCAAAAGTATTAATGCAAGGTTTAAAAATGGAATAAAATATGGCATAAGATAAGGACACTTACTTTGATCAGCTGGCACTTTGCAGCGTTGCATATCAATTCATACACGTAAATTTGTGCTTTCCTAAATAAAAATGAAATCTTTAAATACAATAATAACGAAGAGACTTAGGTATATTCTTTTCTACGCTTGCTCAATCCTCAAAGACCAATTATAATAAATTAACCGAACAGACAACTGTTTTCTATAAAACGCAGATCGCGTTCAAAGGGTCGGATCATCAATGATTGCGCATTATACTACTCCGCTCAACTCAATGTAAACAAAATACTTAGAATATTTAGAAAATCAAGACAAAAATAACTTAATGATACTGATTATAGGTCAAAAGCTTGCTACGTAACTATATCCGGCCGTAAAAGAGTTTTTTTATAATTTGATTTTAAGACTTCGGGTGTGAAACAGTCACACCTCCCAGCCTGAGCACAACTTGATTTTTCTTGAAAACTCCAACTCAACTGCCTGACTGCCTCTTCACTTCATTTTGAATTTTTCTTCATGCTCTCACAAAGAGGTTTTTGTGTGGAAGAAAATAACAAAGGAATTAGGCACTGATAATTTTCATAGGGTGTTCACCATGCTGCATTTTAGCAGGTATTGTCCCAGGCGATGAATGACTGCAGTTCTCCTTTTTTGGGGAATATCACCCCCTCCCAGAGCTGTGATGAGGTTCCAAGGAAGTGAAAAGTTATCCAGATTTGAGCGAAACTCCCTCCGTAAAAGAGGTTGCCGAAAGACTTTTGCGACGACGCATCACATTTGGAGTAGCAGACCAAGAAATAAGAAATAACCAACATCCACTTCATCACTTGAGTGAAAATTACCACCGAGTTTCCTAAAACTTATTCAATACTGTTTCAATTCTAAAGAGATCGAGAGTAAAATTTGATATATCAAAGAATAGTTTGGCGCAGCTAATGCGAGATGATAGTGTATTTCGGCACTTTATGCAGCAGAGAGGCGCGGGCTCTGTGCGCCAGAAGAATCGGCGAGGAGGCCGGGCGGTTAAGCACAGCAGAATTGAAGCAGTGAATTGCGAGTTCGAGACTCGCAACAAGCTGTGGATGTTCTGCGATGTTAAGAATCGGCGACAGGCCTACGGCCTAATAAACGCTGAAACCGCTATTATTATTATTATATTATTATCTCAGTTGTACAATTCTGAGTAAGTTAAAAGTTTGCCCCGAAGATCGAATTACCATGTTGAAATTTTTCGAGAAAAGTAGGAAGGAGAAGGACCAGAAGGAGTATAAAGTTCATTAATTTACAGTAAACTTGTATTAGATATTTTCATAGAGATCATCACTTACACGTTTACCGTTTTGTTAAACTAACAACAAATGCGACATAACCAGCCTACTGTAATAGGGACGAAACGAAAATTTGATACAGCGTAGTAGCGGTTGATCAACAAATGAACTGGCTCTATACACGACGCATAAGCTGAGAACAGCAATCCATTGAAAGAGTTCAATTAGATCGGATTCGAATCAAATTTGAGGCCGGCCAGGTTAGAGCTTTAGATTGTATGACAGTCGATACAGATCCAGTCAGACACGACGATATGCTCTTAATTTGTTGACGGTCGTTAAACTGGTAACTCTGATACGACCGATGGGGTTCAGATGCAATCCATTTGGGATTCCTGCAGCCAATACTGAAGATATTTTTCGACCTTCAACAGCGGTCATATGAGTGGTTCGTTTGATAAAAGACAGAAAATTAATAGCATATCGTCGTATGTGACTCGATGTTAGTAGAGACTGCCAGCCAGTATAGAATGCATCGTCAGGATTCACGTATTCCATCAGTAAAATATCATGAAGCTAGTCGAGCCAAATCAGCGCCCTTTCTGGAAGACCAATGGGCGGTGCGAGAAAAGTAAATCTAGCACCGAGTCGCCCATCAAGTCCATTCGAAAAATTTTTACCAATAGCAAGAGAACCCAAATGGATCATCCCGGAGAGGGACTTTCAGCCTTCAAAATATTGGGAGCGCAGTTAACGCTAAGAAATCTACGTTCGAGAAGCGAGGATAGTTGCAGGCACTTCAAGGTCTGTAATTTTGGTAAGCAGGCGTTCAAAAGTACAGGTGTCACGAGAAGCCTTAACATAAAGCTTTCAACTATTACTCTCGTGAAAAAATTCTTGAAAAACATCAAAATTTGATTATTGGTTGGCAATAGAAGAAAAATGTCCAACCATAAAAAATGTAAATTTGTTCACAAGGGCTGAAAAATGCTTTTCAAATCTCACGAGGAACTGATAGTTTCAATACAACGTCTGCTCACATGGAAGCCATCAACAAAAATTTCATAAATAACCTGAGTAACATCTGACCCAAGCGATTTGTGACCGCTCTTTTAACTTCATGCCAATAATTTCAGTTCGTTATACTTCAAACATCAGTGCAACATAAACGTCGCCAAAGAGTAATAATCTACATGCCTGCTTTACAATTTTTTGCATAAGAATTCCCACCCAACAGTACATAAATGTTCGAAAAAAAGTCCATTTATTTTAAGCCTCAGTAAATTATAATGAGAAAATAACATAATATGACTAATGCAGGAACGACCATCGAGAGAAAAATCGTTGTCAGGCACTTGAAAGGTACAAGCAAAAAAAAGGTACAAAAAAAGTAAAGCTTTTGAAAGGTACAAAAGCATCAAACCAAAAAGGTTAAAAAAAGGACATAATATCGAGATCCACAGAGCCCTGATGACGCACACGCGGCGTTCTCAAGCGTTATGCTTGGTAGTAACACTACGTACATCACCCAGGGAAGATTATTACGTGAACATTTCGAACAACTTATCCTGGATATCCAAGACGCAGAAGAAATAACAAAGCGAAGGGTACACATTTATAAAAAAGGAACATAATTAAATTACTTAAAACTGTTAGGAATGAAACCCACTCGCATTTGAATCGCGTCACCATCTTTGATGGTATCCAAGTATAAAATGGAAAAAGAAAACTAATTCGGTAAGATCATGAAGACAATAGACCAGACATTTATCAACGTCCTCAACTGACAGCTATGTGTATATATCAGTAAAAACCGCAGACAAAACTAGACATTACCTTGCGAGAACAATGAGTTTTGAAGTATAATGCGAAAAATTACGAAGTAAATATATATTTGTAACACATAACTTGTACTGTAGTGAGTCAGTTAAAAATGACTCAAACACACGGAACTTGTAACAAACGAAACGCAATTTTTCTAATGTAATCCTTTAGAAATTTTAAGATATGGACATTGACAAAACTTGAGTCAATTAAATAGCAAAACTTAGTTTTACAAATGGCTTCAGTATGAAAAGTTTGAATCATATTTCTTCCTGGTCCAATACGAAGAAATAGAAAGTTAACCACTGAACTTCCTCTTCAAAGGAAATTCAAGACATATACCCAAAATTCACGTTGAATGCTACTTTGGCCAGACGTAAAGTTATTGTTTTCAAACAGCGACAAAAATCTGCTGACAGCAAAAGAGCAACTGTTTTCCAATAGTAGCATTCATCCAAGACCATACATGTATCAAAATTATAGTTAGGTTGGTCGATGCCTTTACTGCGATCACAAAAACAATGAGAATATTCTAAATAAATATCACGCGTACGTCATCAAAATATGAGAATGACAGAAAAAGTAGAAATAAACGTGAAACATACACCCTTGTCTCAAAAATAGGTAGATTCCTCACAATAAATTAATCCACTAAACTGCGAGTCTAGTTGAAGGTTGTAAACTCTTCACAACAAATAACGAACTTTACTGATAACTATAAATTAAATATCACAAGTGGACAGGGAACAATTCCCTCTTCAAGTCAAGACACTAACAGAGACTAGGCTTCAATGCAAGGTCACGATAACATGATGATGTCATCGTCATCATCCTCTACCGGAACGTTCTCGAAGAAATTTGGCAAAGAACTCTTCTTGGTTTTCTCGTCAGATGAGTACTTGGCGTGCAGAAAATCGTAGACTTTCTTTGCCATGTTGTTCGGGATCAAAGTGCCTGAAATGTGGATATTTCGTTAATGCCAACGCCTAAATATTCAAATGAAATAAAGGACATTTGAATCAACGAGATTCCATGTTCAACCAACACGAAATTCAATAGCAAATAATTACATAGAGAATATCTGCAAAATAATATGAAGTTATGTCAGTTTTACTGCAAAAAATAGATGTCATTCTTGATGAGAAACAGAGTATACTACAGAGAATAATAAATAGTGACAGAGAATGCTCGAGTACCATAACCCTGACGGTCACAGAAACACTCACCGACGTATTTCAGCTTATCTGAGGTCTGGAAGCGCACGACTTGAAGTCTGTGAAGTTGCGAGTTCAGAGGATCATTGATAAGTAGATTTTCAATTTCACTCCACACGCTGAGAACTGAACCACAAAGAACGTGGTAGGTGCGTGTGCGCTGACCGTAGTCACACTTGAGTCCGCGTGCAGCCTTCGTACACGAGCCAGTCCAGAAGACGTGCGAGCATGTCGTCGCCAGAGTCGTGTACTGTTCCTCCCAGAACCGCCGCGCCATCTCAGGTGACGTTACTTCGAACTTTAACAGAAGGTCAGAGTAACGCTTCTGTTTCGAGAGTATGCCCAGGTTGGGCTTGTAGATACTGTACAGTTGTTCAGACTTAGGTCGCTTTGTGTTAGAAATGGCAGGGTCAAGCACAGCAAGAAGTACGGCTTTGCGCGCCTTCACCACTTTCTTGCTGAGGTAAAATCCTTCTTCGTGCTGGAATAATTCATCTGCTTTGTTTCTAGCTTGAACCCAGTTCATGCCTCTTTCTACTTGCAACTGATGCAGAGATATACTGCCTACGCCAGTCGAGTGCTGACACGACCATTTCTCAACTTTGATCACCTTGCACGAGTCAGAACCGACACAGAGATCTAAAATACCCGTATCGTATTTGCCGGCCTTCTTGGCCTGGGTTGTTATGGCGGTGAGTGTGTTGGTGAAGCAGTGGAACAGCGCGTTTTGAATGTCCACGGGAACGCCTAATATTCTGTTCAGGAACTTGGAAACATTTGTAGCATCTTTATCAAGACAGTAGTTTCCTCGAGAATCCTTAGTGCAAAGGCCGCAGCCAACCAAAGATTCCTTGACATCAGCGAAGAAGTCTCCAGGGAAGTTGGGAGGTGCGATGCGGGGGTCGGAATGCATGACGGCGCTCAGTGTTCGCTCCAGAGCATCACGGCCGTAAGAATTATCAACATTGAAGCTTGAGAGATCCCTGGTGTCAGCCGTCCGTCTGTCGCCGTGGGTCAAGGCGCCCTGGTGGCACATATAACCAAGTGAGAACTGTCCCAGTCAGTAACAATCACAATTCTACAATTCAAGAATGTTCACAAGTTAAGCGCAACGGATTCTACTTCAACTCAGATGGTGCGGTTGGCGCTCCACTTTAAACAAACAAAACACACACTCTTCTGGCACAATAAAACGTGATTCCTTTCCCACAACACAAATAATAGGAATTTCCATTTGCGTTGCAGTGCCGTGTCATCACTGCGACAAACTTACCATGCTTTCGAGTCTCTTGGCAACAATGGAGGCAAACCTCCTCTCTCCTGCCAGTTCCGAAATGAGGAAGACATACTCGGGCGCGTTCACCTGGTTACTTCGATGAGTTCGGCCTGGTGAGAAATGAAAGTGGGGTCTACATTGAAGCTTATCATACTAATCTTTGATGAGAACAATACTATGACATGTGACAAATCATGCAAACATAATTTATCAAATGTGATGCTCTCCAGTCACTCCGGGAAAGTTAAAGTCTATCAATCGTACTTAAACGATTGCTGATTGCTAAAAAACGTCCCTATTCCTCAATAAAGTCATTTTTCTTTCCGAAAGATTTCCTTCCCCAAAGCGGAGAAGTACTAGTGAATTGAATCAAAGTAGATTATGAATGCCTACATCACAGCTAGCATTTTAAAATTTCATTTGAAAAGCTAGTAGACTTACAGTACATCTAAGTGCACGCAAAAATTTCTGCAGAATATTCGTAGAGTACAGACCAACGTGGAATGTACTAATCAAAATAATAACGAAGACTGACAGGGAACTGACCGAACTGCTGAATGGCGCGGTCGGCGGACCAGGGCAGCTCGAGGGTTATGTGCACGCGGCGCCGCTGGTTGCGGACGCGGACGTCGCTGTGCAATGAGATGCCCGAGCTTGCGGCCTCCGAGATGATAGCAACTTTCTTCTCGTCGTTAAGGAAACGTTCTTTTTCTGCGGCGGTAAATGAAGATAAATTAAAAAAACACGGTTTTTTCAAATGTATAAAAGATCCAAGACCAAACGTTTCAAGTAACCAATTACAAGAAGAAATTATGATGTTAGACCGTGAAACGCGACATCAGTGTAATGGAGTCCATAATAATCTACAAGCAAAGTGAAGTGCAAACTATTCAAATTACTCGCCTTTGAAGTTGAGCAGGTCGTTAACCTCGCCCTCAGCACGAGCCTCGCACAGAATATTGCCAGACTCAGATTGGACGAGCCTCTTCTTCCTGCCCGTCATCTCGGCCACGTACTCCGGCCCTCCCAGCTGGTCCACGAGATGGTCTAGCGTGTTGGGAGGAAGGCGCTTGCCGAGGCCTTTAATTTGACGCAGTAAGTTGTTGCGTAGCTCCCGGGCTCGGTCTATTGCAACCTGAAATATCAAGGCAAATCGAAGATTATAACCAATAACCCGGCACCAGAACTAAGCATTTTTAGCAGATGGTACAACTGTGTACGTTATTTACAACACTCAAGCAAGCTGCCGTTAAGACTACGAATACCGAGCCCATTTGAATGAAAGGAAACTATTCCCGTAAACCAATTCAAGTAACAACTGATGTAACAAACGAAGTCTATTAGTATTGGTTAGATTAATTCCACTTTCACTTCAAGCCAAAATTATTACGAGATAAGGCAGTACAAAAAATGAATTCACTATCATAGAATCGTGATCTCATTTCGTGTCAAGGAAGATAGAATTATCATCAATCTTCTCAGGTTCGAGAATTATTTAAGAGGAGAAAACTAGCCTGGAAGTTGGGGGATGTGTCTGTGGGAGTGGCTGTGGGAGGGGCGGGAGACGCGCGAGCAGGGCGGCTACCAGCCAAGGCAGACTTGGTGAGCAGCGCGTTGAAGAAGTTGTCTTCTGATGGCTCAGTGTTGCGCTCAAAACGAGACGTCAGCAGGTCCAGTTCAGCTGAACAAACATACGTAAATGATTAAAATTCACTTCGTTCTACACACGAACAAAACTGCAACTAAATAAAAAATAATTAGATAGGCCGTCTAAAATTTACATAATTTTAATCAAATAGAGAACAGTAAAAGGATACTCGTATGTGAAATTAACTTGACTATTTCGTCATTATCCAAATTTAGAGCTTCAAGCAGAAATAAGCCAAACGCATATAATGCATAGCAATGGAACATGAATGGATGCCAAACAGACAAATAGAAGCAATAACCGCTACGTAAAATTAGGTAAGTTAAAGTGCAGCATCCCTCACCATCATCAATGGAAGCGTCGGAGTCATATCCTTGCGAGTCCTCATTATCTGAAGAGAATAAAGTTGAGCTTGGTCATAACGCACAGTGATAATGCTTTATCGTGGTGCATATAATGGGTCCAGAAATTTACCACCTAAATATACAGGGGTTAGAAAAAATAAGGGAAACACCCGAAAAATCCACAAAATATGTATTAGTATGGCGTAGGTCCTCCTTTTGCGGCAATTACAGCCTCAATTCCAAAGAAATGTCAACCCATTCTTCAGTTAAAAATCCCTCCAACTAATTTAAAAACGATTGCGGCGGGAATGGACTTCTGACTTGCATCTCTATAATCAATAATAAATGCTCGATAATTTTCAGGTCTGGTGATTTTGGTGGCCAAATGAGACGCTCAACTTAATTAGAATGTTCCTCGTGCCATTTTTTACAATTCCAGCTGTATGGATCGGGGCATTATCATCTTGAAAGAAGCCGTTCCCCTCCGGAAATAGTCCTTCAACCATGGGATGAACTTGGTCCTCCAAAATCCCTAAATAGTCACGGCTGTTGACTCTTCCATGAAGATAAATCATTGGTCCACCGGATTTCCAAGAAATAGCACCCCAAAAAATCACAGATCCCAGCCATGTTTTACGGTTGGGAGGAGGCATCGGGATTAAATGACTCTTTTGGCTGTCTCGAAACGGAAACTGGGCCAGAGGTTGAAATAAGGTAAACGATGATTCGTCAGAGAAAAATCACATTTTTCCACTGCTCGAGGGACCAATTCCGGAGGTTTTTACACCACTTAAAACGTTTTGAAGCATTTGTATTTGAAACCAGAGATTTTCTAATTGCAGCTCTTCCATAGAATGCAGATCTGTTCAGCTCTTGGCGGACAGTCTTTATGGAAACTGGATTTTGCGAAGTCCGCAGTAAACTGGATTCTATTGAGGTCTGCAGTAATTTCAACAGCCGTGATCTTTTGATTGTCCCTCACAATTCGATTTAGGTACCGACGGTCTCTCTCAGACAACTTCGACTTTCGGCCAGACCTAAGCTTTGCTGAGGACGTTTTTCCTTCTCTTTCAGAAGCAGTCACTACTTTTGAGACATTATCTCTAGAAACGTCAAGCCTTCGGGAAGTTTATGTCACACTAGCACCTGCCATACGGCATCAACAATTTGACCTCTTTGAAAGTCAGAGAAGTATGCCATCTACAGGTTAGGTTATAGACATAAAATTGTACTAAAACATCTGTGCAAGGATAAAATATCAGTAAGCAGCACCAATAAACAGTAAAACATAATACGTCACGTTTTCATTGTTGATAATAAGTTAAAATTAAAATGTCAGGCGTTTCCCCTATTTTGTCCAATCCCTTTATATCTCGGCATTTATATAAATGGCAACAAATAACTTCCGTCAATGCCACTTAAAGTCGCCACTCGTCAGAAACTGTACATACCTCGCTCGCCGCTCGTCAATAAAAGCCGCATAATACTGGACAGAACTGCCATTTGTTGGGCCCGATACCACATAATAACTACAAACATTTAGATTGCGCTAGAAAGACGTGGTTCAGGTTCGTTAACAAAATAGATTGTTTCTATAGCAGGCCGGCGACTTAAGTGCCACTGACGACGTTATCAGCATTGACGGTAGCCGTTCTTTGCCGAAAGATTGTTAAGGGTGACAATTATTTCGTCGCAGTCGGCAATTGGCATCATATATACCATATGTACATGTAAGCAGATAAGTAGCACTCTAGCATCCTGGCATCTCACCCAAAACTGCAGCCAGGCCGGTGCGAGTTCGCTTCTTGCTCCTCTTGCCGTCACCGCCGTCTGAATGGAGAAACGTGGCTCAAAAAAATCACATTGAGACTAAATTCCACAAAATAAATAACGCTACACCAAGATTGTAAATTGAACTATGGAGCAGCTTTTCGTGTTCTACACGAAAAAAAAGATAAAACTTATCAAAATTATGGACTGGCAAACCTAAATAAAATTAAGTTCGCCATTAAATTCTAGATATCAAGTGCAAATTTACTCTCAGACTCTGCATTCGTCTACCATTATTATTACGCCCACGAGCAAGCAATTGGCGTCATTTACGTGTAAGTCTCGCTGTACAAACCGAACTAATAAAGTCACACACACCTTCCTCTCTTATATACAGTCACACACATTTTCCTCTCTTATATACAGTCACACACACACATCCCTCTCTTATGTACAGTCACATGCACCTCTCTTTCTTTTCACGCCAGTCTGTGTCTTCTTGCGAGCGAGAGCTAAGATCTTCTCAACCCGCTCCGCGTTGCTGGCCGGGAAGTGCTTCTCAACCAGCATCTCCAGGACACCTGCGAGAACCGAATTAAAATTATTAAAAATATAACTCAGTACTCACTGCAGTGAGTGACAGAGAGCGCATTTTCTCGCCGACGAAAACTTGAGGTCACGGACGGACAGACGGACGGACATGGCGAGCACAATAGTGAATTTTTTCCATAAATGAGAAAATGCACTAAAAAGACACAGTTCATGAAAGAAGAAATATTATACTTTGGGAAGTGTCATTCCTTTAGCGTTTTTTACGATATTTAATTTGAAATAAAATTGTTCGTCAAATTCTTTCTTTAGGCAAAAGAAAATACAGTCAAATTCTGAGTATTTATACCAACAAACGTACTTAAGTGCACCTATATTGGCTGGAATAAATTTGAAAACAGAAACATTGATGAAAAGCCAGTGCCAATGCATTGTTAACTTATTACTGCACTGCTAACAAAAATACTTTTCGACGATCTCACCTTTGGCCGACGACACAAACTCATTGAGTTCGAAGTCTTCTTTCTCAAGCTGCTCTTGCGTGCGAGCTTCGCCTGTAGACTGCAAGCCAATAACGACACAGCGGCCGTGCTTGAGAGACTCGCATGTGAGCTTGACAGCGGCATCAACTTTGGATGCTATGCACATGTACTTGAAGAAGCGTTGATGCGCTGACCAGAACTGGCCCCACATGGTCTTGATGGCGTTGGCTTCGGAGGTGAGAAGATCAGCTGCTTCAGTGAAGCTCTGTTTAGCGCGCACCCAGAGACGCACAGAGTCATTGTACAGAGCCTTAAACTCGCTCGTGAGAGGAGCTTCTTCTATTCTGAAGCTCACGCCTGCGAAGCTCAGTTGTCTGGCAATGTACATGCCACGTAACTTCATATCCATGGCTACGAGTTCCATGGCACCGACACCGCGCTTCTCTATTGTAGATATAAAGTCAGGAAAATTCTTGAACGGCGTACCTACACCCCAGAGCCCCAGGCGCACCATATAAGCCATGTTCTTAGGCTCAGATGCTCCAGTGGCAGATGCGTACACGATGCGGGCTAACGGTAATTTGTTCTGCAGCTTGAGGACAGTCAGGCCTGTTTTAGTTGGCTTGCCCGACTCGACAGGACACAAGTTTTTTGCTCGGTGGCACTCGTCAAATATGATGCAGCCATCAAAATTAGGCCCGCACCAGTCTAGAATTTGCTTCAGACGTGTGTTGTACTTGCCAAAGGATGACGACTCCCCGATGAGTGCGGAATAGGTGGCAAAGAGAACTCCTTTGGTAATATTGTTGTTCTCTTGAGAGTTGATCGCTGCATACTTAGTTTTACTCAGAAATCTCACTTTAATTTTGTTGGCACCTATGTCCGCAAGATCGCGCTCTGCATCGTACTTGAGGTCATTACAGGAGCTCACCCAGATGGCCTTCTTGCGTTTCCTCTTGTAATTGTCGTAGATGATACCAGCAATTGTCCTGCCTTTGCCTACACCAGCACCATCCCCTATGAGGAAACCTGCTCGGCTGCCATCAGGCAGAAAACACTCGTGTTTCTGGCCCACGTAAGTGATGGTCTCGAGCTGCAGACAAGACAGCTTGCCCTTCATGACGGTTTCTTCAGGCATCTTGATGCGGTAAGTGATGTCAGGAGGCTCCACGGACGCCATTGAGGCAGACTCTACCACTGGGTCAGGATGAGCCCGGCCGATTTTCACTGTTAATGAATAATTAATGATCATTAGTACACTCAGCAAGCATACCGAACATTAGATTTTCCATAGCATTTTAGTTGTGATTTTATGAATAACCAATTACTAGCAAGCTGAGTCTAATAACAAGCATCCAAAATTGTAAAAATCCAATGAATCACAATCATACTTTTATTTCAATAATCGCCGACAAATATATGCCATTCAAGTCAAACATTTACACACATTTTGGGATAAAATACCCTACAACCAACGATCAGCCTTCAGTTCAGAACCAGACAAATTACTCACGTTTAGAGAGGCTGTACTTGGCGTACGTTTCAGCGATGCCCATGGCGTTGTCATCTTCTTCCAAGTCGTCCATCTGCAGCTGAACAGCCGACTGCAAGGAGGCTGGGTTGGCAGCTGCATGAGGCAACACAAAATGCGTTAGAAAGGCACTGTAATACCAGGATCTGTGGAGAGAAATCCGTGACAAATAATCGAATTAGGTGTGACCACGCCCATGTCTGGATGCTGGTATTTCTTACAAAATTGATAGATACAAGGCAGGCATGGCAGAGGTTTAAATGAATGTGCCCAGACTCAATATACTGAGGCAGCCGTGGGTACTGTTAGCCCGCCAGCTGGTATTGATGTAATAATGAGGCAGCTATGCGTAATGCTAGCCCACCAGCTGGTGTTGATGTAATAATGAGGCACCTATATGTAATGCTAGCCCACCAGCTGGTGTTGATGTAATAATGAGGCAGCTATACGTAATGCTAGCCCACCAGCAGGGTGTCGAATATTGAAGGGGCCACTAGGGGTGAGGGTTGTAGCAGGGATACGCCGCACGATGGTGGTGCGACCATTCAACACGGTGCCGTTACTGCTGCCCTGGACCATGGAGGACCCCATGGCAGTGATCCGGGACACTGTCGGATCACAGATATTATATAATTAAAATGCACATTTTAACATATTACAAATGAAACATTATTCTTTCAAGGAATAACCTAAAGGCTTCAAGAAAATTCCTCTTTCAGAGGAATAGAAAGATAATAATTATATTAACATTATTTTATAACCCAAATGTAATTATACTTGAAAAAAATATGCAGTATTTCAAATTAGTCACAACTATGAAGTATTGTATTCTAAGAACAACTAGACCAAATTAATAGTCTGCTCATGTAGGCCACTAAAATCACATCTGTCCAAAAATTAAAGTTGTACAAAAAATTACAGTAAGAAAAGTATACTAACTAAAAAAACAGAAAAAAAACAAGTCAGAAATAATCTCTAAACATTTTGCAATCACACAAAAATCTTTTGCGGAGACTGAATTTTATTTGCAGGTTCATTATCAGAGCATGAATAGTTCTCAATTGAAAAAAAAAAATAGAACATTAGTCAAATCGATATATCAGAATTGAGAATTACCTATAATGGAATCTTTTAATCAAAATTTGAGAATTCTTGTACACCGAGATCTTGGGTACAAATATTATGAAAGAGGAGAGTTAAAAAATGTTAGTAAGCTCACAGCCGTTGGTGAGCTGAGGCCGCATCACAAACGCAGACGAGGTAGATGCCACACTCGTGCTAGCAGCGCTTGTGTCATTTGTTGAGCTCTCAAAGTCAAGGATCCCTGCAACACAAGCTCATTATATTAGAGTTACATAATTCCAGAAAGACCATCAAACAATTCAAGAAAATACTTGAACATCAAGTAGAATTTTACTTATTACCCACACAATGTTTATTTTTCTTTTCAGAACCATCTATAAATTTATGACATTTTTTGAAATAACGCTGCATAACACAACAATTTTAGCATTGCAATGGCCAGAAAAAGGAAAAGGTTAGTCCAAAATTCAGTGCAAATTAAATGAAAAAATCCTGACAGATGAGCCTTCTCTCTACTTGGTGTTCTATGTTTAACTTCAAATAAATTGCAGTCATACAGTCACAGGGTTTTTAAAAAATCAGGGGGTTTGTAATGTGCTCAAGATCTGTACACTGACCAGTGGACGACAGCACAGCACTCAAGAGGTCAGAACTCTGAGAGATGGCAGGTGCTGGTAGTGACACTTGCTGGCGCAGCACAGCAGGCGCATCAAGCATCACTCGCACAGACTTGGGAGTGGTTGTTTGACTTGTCACAGATGAGGCGGCCTGTACATATAATATGAGTAACATGAGCCTAGTAGATTTGAAATGGTGTTCTAACATCAAAATATTATGTCTCATTCACTGATAGGTGAAACATTGTCTATATTATAACCTTAGAAGTTATGAGAGGCATGAAGCATACCTGCAAGCTTGAGCTGGTGCTTGGTAGCCTAACAAAAGTAGTTTGTCCAGCATTGGTAACAATTTTCTTGACAATTACAGGGTTTGGAGTCCGGGCAATAAGCTGTGAAGGTCCAGGTGGAGTTGCCGCAGGTGTCACTGTTCGGAAACCTGTAGCAGCATTGCCAACAAGTTGGATAACCTTGCGGCCCTTGACAGGAGCAATGCTAGGGCGTACAATACTGACGCCGTTCTTGATGACTCCATTGTTAGGAGTGGTAGTTATAGCTCTGATGACTGTACCAATAGTTGGCTTATGGACACCATTCACAATAGGCATAGTATTCGCTCTAATGATTGGAGATGAACTTGATTGAACAACATTCCCATTAATCACAACTGAGTTGAAAACATTATTTGCATGTATAGTTGTTGCTGGAATATTACTTCTTATTGTATCATTTCTTTGTCCAACTCCATTAAGAGAATTAGAATTAAGAGACAAGTAATTTAAGGAGTTATTGTTGAGATTAACTGTAGACAGCCCATTTTCTTTGACAGGGATGAATTCAGCAGATTTATGGAATGAATAACCAGAAGAACTGACAGGAATGTGACCATTGCTGCCACTATTGGACACAGTGTTGATAGGGGTGATCTTTAGTACGTGTTGATTAGCAGCAGCAGCAGTTTGGGCCATTGTAACAGCACACACAGATGACACGCCAACTGTAATGAAAAGTTATTTTGAGAATACCTTTACTACCAAAAAGATACATAAGCTAAGATAAATATTTACCAGATTGATTCAGAAGACAGTGATAATGGCAAATGCTAGCATATTTCTTATAACAATGTGGAATGATAAACATTTGGCAGGTAACATACATCAAAACTTATCTCATCACAAAAACCCCACCAAATCCCTCAATTTGAGTTTATATGAGAAAGCTGCCCTTTAATAATCCCCAATCATCTGCAAATCATTCCATACAAAGAATACAACAATAATGCTGATAACCAGTGCTCATGATAGCCCAAAATTCACTTCAAATGATCAACACAATATAAAATAACAACATTTTACTTTAATAGCAGTATTATTCTTTAAGCTACTTGAATTATTAAAAATGCGTCATTATATCATGCCTGCATTTTTGGGCACTCATTTAGGTCATTTAGTTAGAAAATAAATTTTATAGCCAATAAATACACCCACCACTAGCCCGGGCAGTGAGACGAGCAAGTGACTCGGTCGGCAGTGGCATCAAGTCAGGATCATCTTTATCTTCATCAAAGTCACTAAAATCATCGTCATCAAGAACACTCATCCTGAAAAATCTATAATCACCTTTTCCTTCACTGGAATGTGATAGTAATTAATTAATACACTGTTTCAAAAATATAGCCACAAAACAATCTGTTCAGAAAATTTTTCTTAATGACCAAATTAGTGGACAATGATCACACTGAATCTAGGTTGATGAAATGATACAAGAATGAAAGATTAAAAATTATATCGATTTACTTGCTAATGAATAATGGAGTTTGTGCTGCATCAAAGAAGTGCCAGTCAAAATGAAACAAGCCCACAGTTACCTTTATAAATCAGCATTGTAGACATTTCATTACACAAATTAATTAAAAATGACTATAAAAAAGCCCAAATGACTTTAATTCTGAATAATTTTTAAATAATAGGTTTTGGAAACTTTTTGTTTAGTAGAGAAAGATTAACTCCTTATATTTAATTCTTCTAACCATTGGTTGCCATTTCTAGATTAAGCACCCCCCCCCCAACAAGTGAGACCTGAGTTATACCATATGAAATTTTATAAAATTTTATGGGCCACCTATAGGCTTGCCATCTTGAGCAAGTTTGTTGGGAGCACACATAGGATTCCAGAAAGAGATACTTTTTTCAATTCACTTGCCTGGGTAATTGAAAACCCTGGGTTAGATGTGTTTTTAAAAATAAAATTTGGGCTCATCACCTCCAAATGAAATTTTTTTTTATTGGGAGGAATTGTCCTCTGATATGCCAAACCATAAAGTATACATGGAATTTTTGGTGACATATAGATATAAGTATTTTCTCACATTTTCTATTAAACATCTTGACTTAGAACTAGTATTCATGCGCAATTTCAAGTCAGATATATACGTACACATTTTCTGACAAGTATTGCACTCACATTTCTCATTTTATATTTACCAAAGCCATCAAACACAGGCTAGGTGTGAGGCAAATATTTATTTTCCACACCTGGTGGAATAAATGAATACTGTACTGTTACTCCACTGTGTGTGGAGTACCTACCGTTAGTTATGGAAGAGTACACTCTGCATGCTTCAAACATTTTAAAATTAAGTTTCATTTCAAGTGTCCTGTATAACCCTGTTCCCAAAGGTTATTTAGGATGCATGAGCACTCAGTTTTCAAGTGACATTTATATCCAAATTTTAATTTATTTAGCAAATATTTCTTGCAGGAAAGATACTTTGAAGGTTCAGTGTTAACAGCATTGAAATCCATGCAAAAACATAAATATTTAATATTTTTAGGCTGAAATTTAGCTCCTAAGGATTTGAAACTGCACTTCATCCAGGCCTTTTACTTTCAAATTCAAAATTCTCTACTACGCAAGGCTAGCTGCTGGCACAGCTTGCTGCTGACACAACGCTGGCCTGCCCCTTTTATTCAGTTAGTGCGCAGTTATCTTTTGTTTGGATTGATTTTTTTATTTTTTTTTAAATAAAAAAAATAAAAATTAAATATTTTTTTTTTATTTTTTTGTCTTTTTGAAGCGTTATTTTTTATGTTGCAATTAGCCTATTAACAATAACAGTATATGGATCATAATGGATGGCTAAAAAGGGCACTTATTGCCTTCAATAATGGCCAACAGGCCAAGGTGGTGTTTACCACTTTGGGACTTTTGGGTAAACAATTATTGATAAGTCTATTTATTAGCTTTGTAAAGTTTGTATGGAGCAAGGTAATGAGCTAAATATCAACCATTTAACTGGCTTCAATATACAAAAACACTTCAGGAATGCAGATCTTCTAAACATTGAAGAGTCACATAACAGATAGGTACTAGCTGATAGCACAGTGCACAGCACTATCAATAGATCTAGTAGTTTTATGTTCTATAAATCTACCAGACTCTACCCTCCATACACAACGACTAGTAGTGACTGAGTGACTGACTGCTCTGTTCCCATTTAATTTGGACCAATAAACCAATACTAAACATAAACTGAACAATAACCAAACAAACCTCATACGACTTGAAACGAGACTTTAGTTATGAGAAAAGCTAACACTGTTTAAAATAAACATGTGCACAATTCAAATATTTTATATCCATTCACTGCACCTAATCATTTTATATATAGTCTTATAATTGTAATTGTTCTGTTTCTAGTTTTAAATTCACATATTTAAAGATTGAAATTAGATACCGGTATTTTAATTAGAATACTCGTATTAGGGTGGAAAATTTCTAATTGCCTAAAAGGTCAATACAATCTCAACCTCTCAATATACAGGGTGGGGCAGAACCGATTGAGCAGTTTTGAGGTAAAATAAAAGAGTAATGGAGGTGCATAAAGAAGAAAGTTTATTTTCCTAGAGGTTAGTATAACATACCATTTAGATTACTTATGTTTTGACAATAATATCTGGAAGATGGGGGCCGTTAGCTGCAACACACTGTTGGAGTCATTCTCAGAGGAGGGAGTAACCGGAACAGTGAATTCTTATCGCTATGCTGCAATGTTGCAAAATTTCTTGCAGCCCATGATGGAAAACATTGCTGAAAATGAAGCATTGGGAGACGTGGTTCCAGCAGGATGGGGCTACAGCTCACGCAGCCCGAATGTCACTCAATGTTTTGAAACGCATGTTCCCAGACTGTGAGGGGTGATTTACAGTGGCCTGCAAGGTCACCTGATTTGAGCATTTGCAATTTCTTTCTTTGGGGACATCTAAAAGAAAGGGTGTTCAGAAGTCGCCCTCACACCCAACCACAGCCAAGGGAATGGATTATTGCAGCAGAGGTTATGGCCATAGCTCGCCATATGTGTAAACGTGTTGTAGAAAATTTCTGAGACTGACTCCAACACTGTGATGCAGCTAACAAACCCCATCTTCCTGATATTGTTTTCAAAACATAAGTATTTTAAATGGTATGTTATGCTAATCTTGAGGAAAATAAACTTTCTTCTTTATGTACCTCCATTACTCTTTTACTTTGCCTCAAAACTGTTCAATCAATTCTGCCCCACCCAGTATAATCTAGCTAACACATTTAAATTGCATATTGTAATCAATATATAACAAATAGTCAAATAGTTAAAGACTACTTATAGCCTTATAAGAATTAGCTAAGCTGCTAGCTACATACAATGTATTGCACACTTGATGCCTCTGTACCAAAAACATTCAATTTATTGGAACCTAATACACACTAAAGGCAACAAGTTTATATACCAATTTTTCATTCATAGTACATTTATAGCCCTCATGACTGTGCTCCTAAGCCTCGTGGCTGTGCTCCTAAGCCTCGTGGCTGTGCTCCTAAGCCTCATGGCTGTGCTCCTAAGCCTCATGGCTGTGCTCCTAAGCCTCATGGCTGTGCTCCTAAGCCTCATGGCTGTGCTCCTAAGCCTTTATACTAAACCATGAATAACAATCCCTCAATATAAATTAAAGACTGCCACTCAATATACTTATATATATGAAAAAAGTAAAAATAAAAAAATCATGATTTTTTATAAAAAAATCAAGCAATTTAATCACATGATTTAATCATTGCCAACCCTGCTGCCTACCTTTTGGTAGAACATTTAAGTTCTCCTGAACATGAAAGAAAATATAAGTTCATTCATAATTTTTTATTTTCTTGAGCTTTGTAACTGTCGTTTCTTCACCGGAGATGCTTCTTGTGAAGTGCCCACCATAACACTTATTGACTTGATCATATTTTACAATGAAAATAATTGTTCTAACTTGTTGCTAAAAGTTGCAAAATCACTCAACTAGTTGAATATATCCACCTTTAAAAAATGCATAAAATATTTGAATAGCTATAATCAACAATAACAGTAAGAAGTTTCTCTGTACAAAACTCTGTATGGACGTACATTTAAACATTAAAACAGGAGTTTTTTTTTGTGTGATCCATGGGTGATGTTTCAGACAATTTGAATGCTGAAATTATATAGCTTTTGAATGTTGTTCACATTATGTTGATCGAACACTTTAGTCAGCCTGTCTTTATCTCATGATTTTTATTAGAGTCTTTATTATCGAATGAGGAAACGTCAATAGATGCCTGAACAATTTTAAAATCCGACCGCCAATTAATTTTGTTTGCACGCATTTCATTAGTATTTATATCTTTTGAACAAAACTATATTATAGTATATAGTATATCGATTTCGGCATTTGTTAGACTATTACACTTGTCCCCAAATCTTAATTTTGCAAAATTTGTTCAGCTAATTGCGGTTTTGAACATGCAACTCATTCAGTATGCTCCAGTTTTGATATGCTTAACCGTTTGGTCACCTCACCTATTTGACCAGATCTGTTGCAGGTAACTGGGATCGAACTCACAACTCACGGCTCGAATCATGGTACTCTGAAATGTACCCACAGAGCCACCCTGCCACTAGCATGCCATCGTTCATTGGTATGAAAAAATTATTTTCCAATGTGTGCAAAATCAATGGCATCGGTTGTTGACTTAAGGGGAGCGTCTAGGGTTAAATTTATCTCGACTATTTACAAATGGATCACTCTGAAACTTGGTACACATATGTAAAATAGAATTCTAAGACATTTTTGTTCGTGTGAATTTTTCCAAAAAATGAAAGAAAACGTGAAATTCTTAGAAAATGGCCAGAAAAGGGGGTACCGTAGAAATCTATCTCCTCCTAGGATTTTCAAGCTACAACATTGAGACACATCATTCGATGCGTAAAGACCATATCTAAAACGCAACACGAGGGTTTTTAGGATTTCTCATTTTTGTGGGTGTGGGAGCATTTTTCGTACATTTTTCGAAATTTTTTCGATTTTCCCCCCCGCCACCCCCCTTTTGCGGAATAAAATCCAAACTATAACGAAATTAGAAAAACGCTCGTGTTACGTTCTAGATAATTTTGTTGCGCATCGAATGTTATATGTCTCATTGTTGTAGCTTAAAAACTCTAGGAGGAGATAGGTTTGCAGTGACAATAAGTTAACTTTTCAGTAGAGCCCGTCAAAGTCCCGCGCGCATCGGAATAGGCACTCAATGTAGCAAGGATACAAAACTAAACGTTACTGGAGCTTGATTCCAGTCAAGGATGGTGGGAGCAACTGCATGCACACCTCCTCATACGACGCCAGGCGGGTAACTAAGGTGCACTTCAAGCAGACACTCTATTTAAAGTGCTCGCAGCAAATTTCCTCCCATTCTATTTGTTAAAGAACTACCCCACCCCCTCCCTTTCATGATCTGTCATGAACGCATAAATCAACGTACAGAGATGGTTTTGGTACCGTTGGATAGATCAGAATGTCAGCTTTAAAATGAGACCAAAAACTGGAAAAGCCGAAATCCAAAAGTTTACCCTAGACGCTCCCATTAAAGTGATACATTTACGTAATCTGTTAGAGAATAAAATATTCATGCACATCAAAATTTGCAAGCTTCAGGAATGGCATGACGCCATGACCCAGTATGACAGCATAGCTGTTTAGGTAATATTGTACCATTTATAAACAAAGTTTACGAAACATATCAATGATGAGAACAACATGTATATATGTTCTGATTTTCTGAAAAAAAATGTTTAAATTAATGTTCTGATTGAATATTTATGAGGAAATTATGCTAATAAAGTGCTATTTCATGCTATTAGAAGACAGAATATCATTAGAAAACATTTTTGAAATCTTATCAGTTATTTGATTTATTAGAACGATGTAATTGAATAATGAAAATGAACTGCAAATAAGTTCAACTGTATGCCTAGTAAATAAGAAAAATCAAGTTTTAATATGAACTAATAACGTGCTGAAAATCATTGATTCCAGAAGCACAGAAACTGTAATTATCTCTCAGGATTCATGTCTTTCAAAACGTTTGGCTTTGCAGATCTCTTCCCCAGGTAATGAGATGCCGGGCGCGAGTCCGGACGTAAATTTGTTCGAGACAATAATGAGCACTTGCTGTTGGCAACATTCTATTGTGTTGCGTTTTAAACATAACCAAATGCATTGTGATACCTTTTGCCTATATTAATATGTAATCCTTATTTTTCAACCCCTCAATGGTTACTCATGCTGTATGCCATAAAAAATACTGTAATAATACATCACATGTATGATCAACTAATTTGCAGTTGGTTAAAGATTTTCGTCTTAATTGTATGATTAAAATGTGTACCTTTGTTTCTTAAAAAACATTGGTTCTTAAATAGTTTTTAATAAGAAACATCATATATTATTAGAGTAGCTACCTACTGCATTTTATGAAGTAGCTGCTCACATCCGCATCGTAGGAGATGGAACCGTTAGCGAGCACACTCAACACTGCACAGTGACAGTGAATCATTGTCTGTAGAGTGGAAGAAGGTGCGATGGATGCAGTACACTAAAACAATTTAGGTGTTTATTTTCTACGCCCTAGGATTAAGGCAACGTAATGAGTAATCTTTTTGAGACAAAATTGAGATGTTAGTTGTTTAAATGATGAATCATGAAAACAGCAATTCCATGAGAATGTTCAAGATCTCTGCTCAGAAGCTCAGTCTGCTGGTCTACTAATAGGACTTAAAATTGAACTTGGAAGGAGAGTCTAAAAAAAACTCTCTGCAACTCTGCCTTGCTTCTACTTAGCTACCTAGGGTAAACGCGGTATATTCCGTCATCGTGGGTAATTCCATCACCTCTTTAGTTTTTCCTTTACATTAAGCTTTGTTTTAGTTCCATGCATTCGTTGATGGTTGAAATGGTGACGTCATACATTTGCGCGTCGAACTAATGCCAAAACACTAGGTCTTGGCCATCTAGTGGGAAAATATTGAGATCCAAAGAGAGACAATGCACGCTACCCAGTGAGATCATCGAAAAATGTGTCAAATTTGACAGTTGACCTTGCTCTACCAAATAGTGAATAACTGTTTGTATAGGAAGAATATTATAGTTTGAGACTTTTAAATACGTCTGTGAATATATTAGGAATCCTTTAAGTATACTTGTATTCGCTGATTTCAAGTGGTAAATAAATTAATAGATGACTAAGTTGAGAAATGGATTTAGACACATGAAAACTAATTCCGCCACAACTTGAAGTCTTGAATTGGACACACACAGATCATTCCAAGCTGTGTACAAAAATTAAAATTTGCTTAATGAAAAGCTTATTAGTTGTTAATTAAAAGCGTACTTAAGTAGTGTTCAATATTCATTAGTGTTCTAATTCAAAGCCATGTTGTATTCCAATACAGCTCACACAGCAAACGGAATTCGAACACGTGGATGACGGCATTACGTATCAGTAGAATTTGAAGCGCGGACGTAATACGCCTCACCACGTGCTGAATATTGCCACACACAGTGACGGAATATAGGGATTTGGTAGGTTTCCATTCTAAAGGCTTTTAAATAAATATGGCAACATTATGTGACGTTCCGTTGTTGCTGGCGCGTAGTACGGTGTTTTGCGAGTCAAATAAAGCAAACAGAACACGAGTAACGCATACGGTTATTTTTTTATAGTTTTTCATTTTTCGATGCGTCCTTAATGTGACGGAATATACCGCGTTTACCCTACTATGTTTTCAGAAGATGCAACTTGCAAGGAATATTTTTATCAATTTTTTTGCATATTTTATTATTCAATACATATTTCTATAATAAAATTATTTATTAAGGTTGTTTTGGCAAATGGCAAGAAATCCTCAAAAACACATTAACTGTAAATACTATATTGTATCTACAGCTAGTCTGCTACTCAGCTACTGAGTACTGACAAAAGTTTTGGGCCTATAAAGTAAAAACATGAGCTTGACTGCTTGACATTTGACAACACAATTGCCAAAGCAGCCAAACTCGGCAGAGTCATCGTGGAAAGCTGTATCTGTCCAAATCAAGGAGTCTGACCAGCCTAAAGCTCAGTCTGCTATGGACAAACGGGGCCACCTTGCGGCTTGCTCTGCAGTTTGCTCCTCTAGGCTCTAGTGACTACTGACTAGCATACTCTAGAGCAGTGGTTCCCAAAGTGGGCGATATTGCCCCCCTAGGGGCGGTGGAAAGATTTTTGGGGGCGGTAAGGAAGAAAAGGGCGGTTGGGGGGCGGTAGGGGGGCGGCAGTCTGAAGTCAAAGTCCGAAGTTCGAAAGTTTGTTTGACGATTTGTACACAACAGGTGCAGCACATGACTCTCAGCGATGGTTTTGTCGCCCATAACTGTTTTTTTAACCTCTCCTGGGATTACGTCTGGGACAAATTAACGGCAGGACTCGCGGCCGGTCTCACAGCCAATTTCCAAATTCAATTATCAAGGAATCTCTCAATTTAATGAACTCAACTTGATGAAACTTAGTACTCGTATTCATTAGGAAATAACGGTAATGTTTAGCTTGTGAAAATTTTTTCGATTGTGCCTTCGTTCGCGAATTTTTAGCATATTTTCTCATTTATAGAAAAAAAGGCGCTATTGTGCTTGTCATGTCCGTCCGTCTGTCTGTCCGTTCATGTTTTCATGTTTTTTATGTTTTTGCCGACGAGAAAATGCGCTCTCTGTCACTCACTGCAGTGAGTACGGAGTTATATTTTTTTTTTCAATTCACTTTCATTCGTGATTTGAACAGTAATACGTGCTTAAATTTGCAGTAATCAAGTAATTTCTTCCAAACTACTGAACAGATTTGAACGAAACTTAGTATTTACACACCTAACTTCAGCAATGGTGACGTTTAGCTCGTTTCAATTTTTTTCGATTTTGCCTTAGTTTGCGAGTTATACGGCTATACGTAAACGGCTCTTGGTTAAACCGGGCGGTTGAAAAGCCGGTCGTTTCTCCTATATCCGTATAACTCGCGAATGAAAGTAAAATAGAAAAATTGTCACGAGCTAAACATCACCGTTAAGAGGTTAAGTATGCAAAGTTTCGTTGAAATCTGTTCAGTAGTTTAGAAGAAATTTCTTCATCGCCGCGAATTTAAGCGACAAATAACCCGGCGATACGGGCCGAATATAAGGAAATGTGAAATCAAGCTTGACAGTGAAATGAAAAAAAACTTGCAAACAAAGGTGAAATCCAAAAATTTTTAAAGCTAAAAATCACCGTTTAGTAGTTAAGAATGTATATTCAAAATTTCGTTCAAATCTGTTAAGTAGTTTGGAAGAAATTCTTTGATCACTGCGAATTTCGGCCTGTTTTGCAATATACGCGTAACTCACGAATGAAGGTGAAATCTAATAAAAATTTCACGTGCTAAACATCACCACTAGGTCCTAATGAATACGCGTTCCTAGTTTCAATGAGCTGCGTTCATTAGTTTGGGAGATATTACTTGAAAATTGAAATTGGAGATTGGTCGTGAGACCGGCCACGAAACCGGCCGTAAATTTGCCCGAAACGTCCTGGGTTTCTAGTGCTGACTGCTGAAACAGTTAAAACAACTGAAAAACATATTGGTTTACTCAATGGGGTTCTATTTGTGAAATACACATTTATGTTAAAGTTTAACATTTATCTTTTAAAATTGCAGCGTACTAAATTTCAAGAAAGAGGCGTATGTTTTTATACAATATGTGTCTGTAGGGGGCGCTAGAAATTCATTAGAGAGCCAAAGGGGGCGCCAGCCTGAAAAAGTTTGGGAACCACTGCTCTAGAGTCTAGCCTAGACTCTTGGGGCGCTAGCCTACTTATATTGCATTGATATTTTCAAAATGTGTGAGGTTCATTCATTAGATTTTTAAAACCGGTCAACTGACTGATGTTTTAGTCGTAAAACAAACTTCTACAATAAATAAATGCGCTTTATTTGCAAAACAGTCATCAACGAGGAAAATGGCGTAATACATGTGCCCCAACAGCCGTGAGTCGCAACACTGAATCGAAGAAATAACAGACTTGTTCTTTGCAGTCAATACTTTGGAGAGTCAGACATCGTCGATGTTTGCCATGCATTTATTAGATAAACACGCGTTTTTCCTATTTGAGTCAGAATCAAATAAGAGTTATTTTCGACGTAAAAACTTATATCGACATAATAATGATTGCAAAAACCCAATATTATTATTCGAGTTGCGTCAGCCAATGTCACTCATTTCATCATTTTACCTCTCGTTGTTTATACATGAGATCATATATAGAATAAAAGTTTGCGTAATCATCTTTTACCTCATCGAAACTTTTTCTAACTCAGCCGCGGTCTCGTCATTGGAATCTACAGTTCTGCATGAAATTCACAATAGAAATAACTCTCTACACTTCTGCATGAAATTCACAATAGAAATAATGATTAACAGTACGCCGAAGTAATTAGAATTATGGATAGATTTTGCGACACTTATTTTTCCGTTGAAAACGAGGTTTCTAAAAAATAAGCTTGAGCTAGCCAATACAACCTGTATGCTAGAGCTCGAAATCAAGCTAAAAAACCTATCGCACCGCAGAGTAATAATGTGAAAAATAATAATATAGCGGTTCCAGCGTTTTTTTGGCCGTAGGCCTGTCACCGATTCTTTACATCGCAGAACATTCACAGCTTGTTGCGATACGAACTCACAACTCACTGCTCCAATTCTGCTGTGCTTTAACCGTCCGGCCTCCTCGCCGATTCTGACCATAAACTGGCGCACATGCAGAGCTGGGGTCGAACCCACACCTCTCTTTTCCACTCCTGGTAATCAGAACTTCAACCACTGAACAAATAAGAACCCGAAAAATGAAGAAAAAACGAAATCCTTATTTTTGTACGCAAGTTTGAAGTGTAAGGCAAACGACGGTATTTCTGATCTGAAAGTAAATCAACGGAAAATATCCTCTAATGAGGGTAAGGCTAACTTTCTAAATCAGTTCTTCAGCAGAGTGTTCGAAGATCTGGAGTTGAACAGCATTCCAACTTTTGAGGAGCGCCCAATAGGCTCGACGTAAACAGGCTTTAAAAATACGAAGAAGAGGTTCTCTGGCGCCTGGTCGCTCTGAACCCCAATAAGTCATATGGACCAGAAGGTTTCGTAAAAGAATTAGCAACCGTCCTGGCCGGCCCTCTGACAGTGTTCTTTCAAAAAATCTTGTACGAAAGGACTTTGCCGGCCGATTGGGGATAAGCTCAAGTGACGCCATTGTTCAAAAAAGGTAGCAAGAGTTACAGAGTTACCAAGGTTCTAACTATCGCCCTGTCAGTCTTACAGGTGTTGTTTTAAGGTAATGGAATCTGTTGTGAGGGATAGGATTATCGATCACTTGACTGTTAACCATCTCCTATCAGACTGCCAACGTGTCTTTATTGCCGGTAGATTCTGCACAACTAACCATTTTTCTACAGTGAACGATTGGACTCGCCTGCTGGACGACAGGGAGCCAGTGGATGCATTGTACCTCGATTTTGCCAAACATTTGACGGTGTTCCGCGTGAGCGACTGTTGTGTAAAAGGAATTCTAAGGGAATAGAGGAAAATGTACTCCAATGGCTCGCAGGTTTTCTAGTAGGTAAATGACGACGTGCCAGTATTAACGGAACCGTATCAGACTGGGCAACAGTGCGCAGTGGCGTGCCACGAGGAAGCGTTATTGGGTCTCTTTTATTTCAAGACTTCTCTTTAACTTCATTCTTGTTTGTTTGTCTGTCTGTCTGTCTGCTACATATCTTATAATCGATATTTAACACACTTCTATCTGTCCAATCGATCTGAAATTTTGCACACTTGCGTAAAGTTGGAGACAATGGATTAATCAATTTACAGAATAAATAATTTTATAAATTAAAAAATTATTTTATTATTAAAAAACCTAAAAAATAATTTCGTCAGCTACAAATCTTATAATCCATATATGACACAATTTGACCTGTCCAATTGCTCTGAAATTTTGCACAATTGCATAAAGTCAGAGACAATGCATGAATCAATTGACAGAATAATTTTGAAAATTTACAAAATTTTGATATCATAAAATTTTTTTGAGAAATAGTTTATTTTTTCAATATTTGAAAATAAAATTAGAAACTCATTGTACATGTGTAACATCCAAGACACTGAATTGTTCAGAAGTGTTGTCTTTAAAAAGTAATTTTTAAACCCATATTATTTTATATTCTAAGATATAATATATTTTAGTCTCCTATCGTTTGATCGTGTTCACAAGCAGAAATTGCTTGTGTTCAGTTCAAGACTATAGTAATATGCCCGGTAATTTTTCATTTATTCGCGGGTAAAATATGTTTAAGTCTCCTATCGTTTGATCGCGTTACCTAGAAGATATCGCTTGTGTTCAGTTTAATATTATAGTAATAAGCACAGTAACTTTTAATTTTTTAATTCTAAGGTATATTATAGTTAAGTCTCCTATCATTAGATCATGTTCACAAGCAGAAATTGCTTGTGTTCAGTTCAAGACTATAGTAATATGCCCGGTAATTATTAATTTATTCTAAGGTATAATATGTTTAAGTCTCCTATCGTTTGATCGCGTTACCTAGAAGATATCGCTTGTGTTCAGTTTAATATTATAGTAATCAGCCCAGTAACTATTTATTTTTCAATTCTAAGGTATATTATAGTTAAGTCTCCTATCGTTAGATCGTGTTCACAAGCAGAAATTGCTTGTGTTCAGTTCAAGACTATTGTAATGTGCCCAGTAATTATTTACTTATTTCAGGGTATAATATATTTAAGTCTTTCATCGTTTGATCGCGTTAACTAGAAAATATCCCTTGTGTTCAGTTTAAGATTATAGTAATTAGCTCAGTAACTTTTTCATATTCTAAGGCATGATATATTTAAGTCTCCCATCGTTTGATCGTGTTCACAAGCAGAAATTGCTTGTGTTCAGTTCAAGACTATAGTATTATGCCCGGTAATGGTTAATTTATTCTGGGGAATAATATATTCAAGTCTCATATTGTTTGATCGTGTTAAATAGAAGATATCGCTTGAGTTCAGTTTAAGATTATAGTAATAAGCTCAGTAACTTTTTTTATTTTCTAAGATATAATATATTTAAGTCTCCTAACGTTTGCTCGTGTTGACAAGCAGAAATTGTTTATGTTCAGTTCAAGACTATAGTGATATGCCCAGTAATTTTTTTTATTTATTCTGGGGTATAATATATATAAGTCTCCTATCGTTTGATCGCGTTAACTAGAAGAAATCGTTTGTGTTCAGTTTAAGATTATAGTAATAAGCTCAGTAACTTTCTTATAAGACTTCTCTTTAACTTCACTTCTTGTTTGTTTGTCTGTCTGTCTGCTACAAATCTTATAATCGATATTTAACACACTTCTACCCGTCCAATCGATCTGAAATTTGGCACACTTGTGTAAAGTTGGAGACAATGCATGACTCAATTGACAAAATAAATAATTGTATAAATTAAAAAAAATTTCATTATTAAAAAAAATTAAAAATAATGTCGTCTGCTACAAATCTTATAATCCATTTTTGACACAATTTGACCTGTCCAATTGATCTGAAATTTTGCACAATTGCAAAGTCAGAGACAATGCATGAATCAATTGACAGGATAAATAATTTTGAAAATTTACAAAATTTTGATATCTTAAAAAATTTTGAAAAAAATTTTCTTTTCAATATTTGAAAATAAAATTATAAATTCATTGTACATGTGTAACATCCAAGACACTGGATTGTTCAGAAGTGTTGTCTTTAAAAGGTAATTTTTAAACGCATATTATTTTCCTTGTTTTTATAAACGATCTGCCAAAAGTAGTGTCAAGCGTGTGCTCCATGTATGCCGACGACACAAAAGTTTATAAAACAGTTAAGGATGCGTCAAATAAAATGCTATTGTAAGATGATCTTGATAGTTAGCTAAGTGGGCTGATGAGTAGCAGATGCGTTTTAATGCTGACAAGTGAAAAGTGCTTCTCCTCGGGAAACAATGAACAGCAAGATTACAGTATGAGAAGACATGGTTGCAACGAGACGAGAGAGTAATGATTGAACAGTCTAGCGTGGAAAAAGATTTGGGAGTTTATGTCGACAAGGGGCTGACATTTTCTAGGCATATTGAAGCGCAAGCTAGTTAAACTTCTTGGCATGATCAGACGTTCTTACGATTTTCTAGATGCAGAAAGGATGAAGCTTTTGTTTGCCGCTGTCGTGCGCTTGAACCTAGAGCTTGGAAGAAACACTATGCGGTTCCCAAAACTTGAAAAGTGAACAAATTTAGTAGAGAGTGTTGAAAGACATGCAACAAAGATAATTCCAGGCTTGAAGGGCAAGTCTTACGCTTCCAGGCCTCTGAATTATGATTATGAAGCTTCCGAGCCTCTGTTATCTACGCCTGCGTGGTGACCTCATTGAAGTATACAAGTATACTCATGGTTTGTACAAGGTCCCTGAAGGATCACTAGAATTTGAAACAAGAACCAAAACTAGGGACCACGGCTATAAGCTAAAAAAAACTGCGTTGCAACTCATCCACGCGACGACACTTTTTCTCGCTTCGAGTCGCCGACATGTGGAACGGCCTCGCTTATGACATCGTGGGCGCTCCGAGTATGAACGCGTTCAAGAACACACTAGATAAAGCTATGCTAAACGAATAAATTCAATATCAATCTATTGTTTACTCATTATCCCGATCAGTTTCGTCGTACCGCTCCTTAACCCTTCCATCTGAGTTTAGTAGATGCTATTTCTATTGGCCTTATATAATCCTCTGATGCGAGTCTAACCCATATATGTATATATGGACAAATAAATAAATTTTTCCCATATATTTTTGCCCAGTGGTTAAAGTTCAGAGCACTATAGGATTGGAGCAGAGAGGCGCGGGTTCGGTCCCAGCTCTGTGCGCCAGTTTCTGGTCAGAATCATCGAGGGAGGCCGCGCGGTTAAGCACAGCAGAATTGTAGTAGTGAGTTGTGAGTTCGAGACCGCAAAATGCTATGAGTGTTCTACGATGTTAAGAATCGGCGACGACATGCCTACGGTCTACTAAACACTGAAACCGCTATTATTATTATTATTATTATTATTATTATTATTATTATTATTATTATTATTATTATTATTATTACAGAAATATGTATATGCTCAGACTTGAAATGCCTAGCACCATACCGAACCTGGTGGAAGTCTAGCATGTTGAAATTTCAAACTATCATCAGTTATGAAAAGTTCTGGTCAAAGGACCTGTTTTTAGATCTCCTGTGAACAAGTTACATAAAGGAGAAGAATCGGCGACAGGCCACATATCTGGCGGGCCCATTCTTCAGCGCAGACATCACTGTGATATGATATATGATATGATAGGTTAGCTTAGGTTAGGTTAGGATGGGTCAATCTAGGATAGATAAGATCATAGTAATGTAATAATAATTAAATGTCTCAAAAATCAGTAATCATCCATACCGCGGCGTATTGCTGATAATTACTTTTGTTCGGAATTTCATGCAGACCCGTTCAGGTAGCAATTACGAGCTGTTAAGTTGAACAAAATTTCGTTCTTGCGTTCGCAAGCAAGTTCGTGGGTGAGTTTGGATGAGTGTCGATTCTGACTAAATGAATACTTTTTGCTAATATATACTTGGTAGCAACATGAGATTATAAAAATTTAGGTTTGAAATAAATCCGGATATTTGCCCTTTTATAGAACAATCCCATAGGAACTTCTACAATTAAAGTACATGAATAACCAAACTAAACTGAAAATACCAGATAATTTCATTATTGCATTGACGCACAAAAAAGTCGAATGCTTGAAAACTATTGTTGTTTGAAAAGTATTAGGCTGAAAGTATAACTTGCTGATCTCTTGTAACATCCGGAGGAATGAAGACAGCTACGATTTATATAAGTTAAAACCGTAAAGGTGTTCTATCGTATCAATTTATTGGTATGAAATGTAATTCTTAATAAAATTCGACTAATATTTTATTCGCTTGATCATTATCGTGTTTAAATTCGGCTCAGAGGGGTAAAACAACATTGACTTAAGCCTTTATATGAAAAATTTTATAAAATAATAAATAACCTATAATTATAATACATATAAATTATATAAATAATTCAACAAATGTCATCTCCAAAATATCTTTGATCCTTTTTATTTGGTGCCCGAAGCTGTAAATCGAATCGACTCGTAATTTGAGGCTCTCCGTGACGCCTATCGATCTGCGTCGTACGGTACTGCGATCATAACGTTTCATATGTTACCTGGGCACTAAAAATTATTTTAATAATGGAATAATGATAAATTAAAACGCAGGAGGGGAGGACTTTGATTAAAAAGCTAAAATGAGTGTTTCTCGTTTAAAATTAGTTATAATATATAAAAAATCAAAATCTGGTATGAGAAGAATGGTGTTTAAATGATAAAGGTGCGATTACACGGATATTTCTTTTCTAAACACGGACTGATTTCAAAAGAGATCACAGTGGGATAAAAGAAACGGGGTTTTAATGACGATAGGATTTTGAAATCTTGAGAAATTCCTGCCTCGAGCTGCGTCGTGTTGACCTGCTAGTTAAGCATTTGTCTTTTCATTTACATCATTCAAGATTTTGATCTAATTTGAGATAATGAATTGTTATCTCAATTTCAATATAATTCTTGAATAACGATCTCAACCCGCGTACCACTGAAACTTCTGGATTTAGATTTGGGATGATGTGCAGTTGAAGAAATATTCCCATGTCAGGTCTTTAATTTGCAACGTCCAGCTGACATGTGACATGTTATTATTTATTTAATATTGGTAGGAGAGAAGATGAGGTAAGCAATGGCGGGGAGGAGAGGAAGAAGAGCACAGGCTAGAGGGAGATTTTATTTTTTATAATTTAGTTTAAGACTTGTGGTGTAAAAAGAACCAATCCCGTCATTACCAATCCCGTCATTACGAATACAATCATTACCAATCCCGTCATTGCCAATCCTGTCTTTACCAATCCCGTCATTACCAATCCCTTCATTACCAATCCCGTCATTACCAATCCTGTCATTACCAATCCCGTCATTACAAATCCCATCATTACCAATCCCGTCATTACCAATCCCATTACCAATCCCGTCATTACGAATACAATCATTACCAATCCCGTCATTGCCAATCCTGTCTTTACCAATCCCGTCATTACCAATCCCGTCATTACCAATCCCGTCATTACTAATCCCATCATTACCAATCCCATTACCAATCCCGTCATTACCAATCCCGTCATTCCCGATTTTGTCGATCTCAATCTCGTAATAATTTTGCATCCGAGTTACGAAATCCTCACAAACTGCCGCTACCAACAACACTTTGCATAGAGATCCATTTTGTGCTTTTTTAACTAGTGATTACGAAAAATAAACGGAAGTCTAATTTACGAATTTTATACTTATAGCCATATATTAATTACTCGCTTATAGTACGTAGTCCGGTTTTTATTTCTTTTTTTTCATAAAAATTAAACCGAAGCCAGACATTATTTACTTGGATAAACATTAAAAAATGTCCATTCAATTAGTCAATATACACAGCATTTCGCTAAACCAAAATCTCAATTTAAAAATCACCCATTCTTAAAAATCACAATGAAAAAAATGATCATCAAAAAACAATAGTTAGAAAATCACAATTTCCTTATCATTTTAATGGTGTCGTTCTCGCCCCCCTTTTGTATATGTGATTAACTGTGGTATTTCTGAGAGGAAGAAAATAGTACAGCGGAGCACCATAGACTTTTCTGCGCCGTGCGCCTCCTGAAGTGGAAAGCATTACCCGCTGAAAATTTCTAAGAAGAATTACTTCATAATTAATATCCAAGTTCTTTGTAAAGATTGACGCATAGTGATCCCAACTGATGACTAATTATCCGTTAATAAATTGCTATAGTGTTTAAAATGGGAATTTTCACCAAGATAAATAGTGGTTTATTTGTATGAATTATAATCGAATTTCCGAGCCTGAAGATACCTTCGAGGAAGGTAATTTTTTCAAGTTTCGCTTCTGTACGCGCACATAATTTCCAGCCACAGACAAAATGCGAGGGCTCTAATGCATGATTAATTAATAATGCGTGCCTGGACGTTTTTTGTTTTCGCTCTTGTAATTATCCTAGCTTTTTGTCTCAAATTTAATCATCAGTGCTAAATGGTTCGCATAATTCAATCTCGAAATTCCTAGATTTACCAAACATAGATTTTTTAGAATCAGTTCATTTTTAATTTCCTCCTTTACTCGAGATTCAAACTGATTTTTTATGTATGATAATACAGGTATCCATGATAATTTACTAGTCTACTTATAGGACTCATAAATGAACTTGAGGGAGAGTCTAAAAAACTCCTGGCATTGCCACTATGAATTTTCAAATTAGTGTGATATTTTAAAATGAAATAGTGCACTCATTAGATTATTCAAAAAATTACATGTGAGAGTGTGGATCTATAGTTTATGGAAGTGATCTATGAGCATTGCTTATACCATGGACGTTTTAAAAATTTTCAATTACCGTGATATGCATTTGGCACTCAGTTCTAATAAAGCCGAAAGCAAAACTCGGAAGCGGAGAACCCTCAAGTCTCGCGCCAGTATGCGACGCGACTCCGATGTGTGTGGATGTGCGGTGGGTGTGCTAGTTGCGTTTGACTGGGCACGCCACTCTCAGTGGATGGGATGATAAAAGTGAGAGTGGGACAAACCAACGAATATCGGGATAACGACTGATCGAAAATAGTCTATTTTCTGTATCTATTCTTACATTTCGAATCGAGTGTTGCAACCGAAGAAATGTGACCGTTTCTGTGCGAAAAGGCAACTACGACCCGAAGTTAATTATAGTTAATAATTGAATTAAGATACATTTAATTCTAATTTCATCTGCAATCGAGCTTAACAATGTTGTACAATAAGAGTGAAGGCGTCGTAATGTTGCTGGTAGTGGCTTTGTTTTTGTTAATGAGTCGAGTTCGGCACGTCAGCGGACAAGACCGAAAAGTCGGAGTTGCGGAACCTAACCTAGACGCGCTACGAGGACTCGATCTTGCCTCCATAGCTGGTGAGTAGGAGAAGTTTCCTTTACAGTTACAATATATTTAACTCAAAATTATATGGTTAATTTCTAAATGTTCAATTGTTCTTTAGTTATGTTAAAGTTGTTTCCAACTTTCCATGAATTATCCACGTGTCTGAAGTCGCAGAATGTGAGTAGCAACTTAAAGGAAATTTGACCAAAACGAGGAATTTTAGTTTCAGTCTGACCAGTGACGGCTGGTCAGAAATTCGGACACTTTTGAACGGATAATTATCAAATCCATTGATGTTTGTCAGTTGAATTGAAACTTCTTTGTACGTATAATTTTTTTCCTGTAAAAAATTTCGGCGCAGTGCTGAGTAACCTTGGGATCAATTTGTTTATTTAAATTTACTTCCTTAATTTGCGCCATGTAACCTTCTATTACCTTTTAGGTTTTAAATTGCTATATAAGCCCTTCGAATTGTAATTACCTCCAATTGGTGGCCTCCAATTTGCTCGACAATAATATTAAGGATCTTCAGTGCCACCACGTTGAGTATAGATTCCGCTGATCAGGAGGTGAAAGTGATTTAGTACCAAGAAATTAATTACTTAGTGAAAGTAATTAGTGCCAGCTATACTGCTATATCAATTTATTTTCATCAAAACTACCACTTGAATTTATGTTGCTTCGAGTCTTTTTCATCTGGCACGAGTTTAAGTTAATGACGTATTTGACTCTTGATCAATGCTATGATCTATTCGGGAATAAGTTCCCAGCGTGCAAGTATTAGCACTTCCTTATACAGAACGCTATACTGAATTACATCAATGATTATTATACATTTATATTTCTGACAACTTATATTATCGAAACTATATTGTTCGATGAACTTTTAGAAAATATTAGTTAAATTCAAGTTCAGCGTGCTTCTCTGTAACCGGCACGGTTTATGTTGAAAAATAATGTTTTAAGCAATAAATCATAAAGGTTAAATATTTTTTGGAGAAACATCGGTACTGCGTATTTTTGTATTGGTTGGATAACATTCTGTACTCTCACATTATATGTGCACCACGACGACGAGCGTCTTACTATTGCATGTGCATCTCGACATGCGTCCCACATCCGTATGCGTTTTATTACACACATGAATTTGACAATGAAATTCACCCTCACTATGCACTGCTCCACAACCTACACCACACCACAACATGCACCACACTACAACATGCACCACACTACAACATGCACCACACTACAACATGCACCACACTACAACATGCACCACACTACAACATGCACCACGCTACAACATGCACCACATCACAACATCCACCACACCGCAACATGCACCACACTACAACATGCATCACACCACAACATGCACCACACCACAACATCCACCACACCACAACATGCACCACACCACAACATACACCACACTACAACATGCGGCCATAATGCTCGCTACCAACAGTTAGGGACAAGTACTCCTAGCGACGCTGGAAATATACACCATGGCTGTCCTGCCCGCCACTTGCAGTGAAAGTTTGGAGTGCCGCCACCTGGCCTGGTAAAGGATCGCCACGCTCGTCCTCATCGTTTGGGTTCGAGTTATGAGCTCTCCGTGTGCAGAGATAAGGAAATTACGTTTCGAGTTTTATCATATAAGTTCTATTATGATGGTTCACACATATACTAGCTGTAAATAAGCTTACGAAGATCGTTTTTTTTATCAAGTGTCGATGCTGGGTAGTTGGCCCGCTCTGACCGTTGCTCAATAGGTTAGTCGGTATTCTCGACTCTTCTACCTCTACGCTATTCCGACTGCTGGCGGCTACACAATGGCTAAGGGTACTTGCTCTCATAGTCCCCAGGTGCCATTCTAAGTTTCACAAATTCTAAAATTATCACAATCATGTTAGTTATTTATGGTTAGAGATAACAAATTTCTCTCATTTTCAGGAATAGATCGTTAACCTTGGATTCATTGAGCAATACCCAGCACGTGACCCACAACGATACCCGGAAGAAGTTCATTGACAGTAAGAGGTGCGGTCATATGCATTCCTTTCGCCATGCACAACCTCGGTCTGAAATGACTTGAACTGCTTGCACAGCTTCCCAAGAAGGTCGACTAGTTCATGCCTAAGTGATCCTCATTTCGAACTCGGATGCGCGTACATGTGTGCAGTGCGATGCGACGAGGAAGTCTTTGCACGGAAGGTATCATCATTTTAACTAAATTATTGGTAGCAGGTCGGTGATGCTCAGGCCAAGTCACGACTTCATTGCAGCCTGAAATTGAGGTGAAGATGACGAAGAATAACTGCAGCTCAGATCTGATGCGAGAGCAACAAGTTTCGTTCTCTCGCCAGAGTTTTGTCTCTAGTTCGTTGGTTATGATGGATATGTAATTTTATGCTAAATTCAAAACTGTTCAGTGATTTTACTGCAACTGTACTGTCGATTATTTAAACTCGTGCTTTACTGTACTGTCGAAAAATAAAGCACGAGTTTAAATAATCTGATAAGAATGATATCTTCACCATTAATAATTCAGTATCGCTATAACTCATCAATATATTTATTTGCTGCCGACTTCTGATTGTGTCACGAATTCAATAATAGGAAGTGCTCATCAACTAAGAATTAAAACACATCCAATTCTTTGTTCTTTCCTTATTTTAAGAAAATCGTATTTTCGGATAAATATATAATTGAGTTACATTCGTATTCTTTCTGGAATGGAAACTCGCACTTGCTTCGTTGGCAATGAATAACCTGACATGTTCAATGAATTTCTGGCGACCTGATGTGTATTGATGCCTGTTTGCGAGACGGGGATCAACAGTTCTGATGCGGACCAGGGCAGTAAATGATTTACTATCATTATGCTTTCTCTCCCTTAGAAACGGGACACTGAAGTAAGATAAGCGTACAGCGGGTGCTCCTAATTAATATTTTATCGGTATTTTCAGACAGCATGCTAAATGAAAGTACTTCAACGTAATTTGATCGTCAATTTACAATTCACAATAAGCCACAGAAATTTTTGACAGATCACTTTACTTCCCTTGGTTAGTTATTGCTTCGGCAATCGATTCTTAGCCTCCCTTAACGTACAGAGACGCACTTGAGCCGTTATTTTTAATCCTAGAACGCTATTCACACATTAGAGGGGAACCACTAACATGCAGTGGTTACGATCGAAAGTTTACTGTACATTGCGAAGTTTCCTATAAATACCGGAATGGAGGGCAGCGAAAGGTCTGGTGCCGCTTATTTTATTACAAGGATGCTAGGTACATGTAAGTTTCCAGTTATGCATCAGAAACACATCGAGAAAAAGGCCTCCTCGACACATAGAATTTGTATACGCCAATTTTCTAATAATGAGGCATGACGTTCACGTTACGTACGGATGACGTGCGACGTGGAGACTCCAATCGATGACTATTCTTTCCTTCTCAGACAATAGGTAATGGTAAAGTTTATAAAGTTTCTGATACATCTGCATATAACTTTCTATGGTTATGAATGGGTTCGCAATGCACTGATGCGCTGACAAACAAAATGTTGAAGGTCACAATGATAATCAGAACTGTTGGCTTCAGAATCAGAACACATCAGCTGACATCATTGGTCCGCAAGAGTCTTCATTCGGTTTCTTTTCAGTAAATCGTTACGATTTATCTCATAACCGGCATAACTTAATCGTTAGGCCTTCGCGCATGTCAAGGATTATTCACCTCGCAAAAAATGGAAGTATGAATAACGACAGTAATTTTGCCTCCGACTCACGTCCTGTGCTATCTGTCTTCTTTCGCTCGTATCTCTCCTTTATCAAAAATTATAAACGCTGCGAGAACTATTGCACACAGGTGCTAAACCTAAAAAACACATAGCTCATTTTCCACAGAAATATGAACCTAACAACCACGAATCACACAATTCGCTATGAGCAAAATAATCTGAATAATTGAGTATGAAAAAAAATCCTAATTTTATTTCAGCAATTTTCGATAAATAAATGTTCATTATTATTGGAGTCTGTATCATCACAACGCCTCCATATCCCGTTTGCAGATTTTTTATTGCTGCGCACGTACTCTAATTAGGATAACGCCTGGAGAACGAATTCTTTAACAGTATTTGCCGCGTGCCTTTCAGCTGCTGCCGCTAGCTGAGCTTGATCGTGCTTGTTTTTTGTAAGCAAAATGCAAGGACTCTCACTTTTTTGACTTAGAACTGAACTTGCCTGTTTGATCGGAACAACCCTCAAGATAATTCAGGAGATCTGTAATGCCATCCTCGTGCATCGGCTGGATCATGCTGTCGGTTTTAGCAACAGATGCGGTAAGGTCTCGATCTGCTCCCTTAGCTACGGTGTTTTAGAATTGAATTTTGGACAGCAGTTGCTGATATTTTTGCTACAATATTTTAGCATTGAGGTTGAAGTGTGTTTTCCATTTAAATAATTTCACTCTTTTTTACTCAGGTAATGTACAAACCTAATATATTTCGTTTATTTTCGAGCTCCGGCTACTTGTGTTACCTTTTAGTCCAGAGTAAATTAAACATTACATAGAGTACGTATTGAGTAGTACCTATTTACGTAATGTACATAAATTCAAAATGACTCGTACATGCATCCACGATTGTATTGTGACGCACACGCTGTTATTTGCGTAGTGCATAATTTATATACCACGCACGATGCACATCATTCAAGCGCAATACTTACATATTGAGCATTGCGACGTAAAAATGTGATGCGGTGAAATCTAGAAACAAGAAAAATGTTAATTCCGGTTGTTAATACAGTAATCCTGCACTACGAAAATTTCAGTCACAATGCAATTCAAAGATACTTAATAATTCTCTAATTACGATCAGTCATTTTGGATTTATTCTGAGTAAATATTTTAATGGATTTAAGAAAGATGAATACTCCGTATTCAATCAATCTTGAACTGTTTAATGTAAACATACAAATGGAATAACATTAAATTGTAGGCCAACTTCACACTTCATAGCTAGCACACGAAGTGACAACTTACGCTTGATTTCAAGGTACTTGTGTTATTTCCCATAATTTACACGGTCGATTGGAACTAAAACTTGCCAGATAATCGGCCATCACTTTTCAATAATTATTAGCTAGGGAGCGTTCGCCGCGAGCAAGCAGGCGTATGTGATATCCGCGTCTACAGGCTCTGAGTATAGGCGGGAGGTTCTGAAGACAAGGCCAGCCACTCAGGCTTAGCCTTCAGCGGCCGTGGGCCAAACAAACGCGATTTCCAGAAGAAAACCATTCCATTTTTGGATAAGGCATATAAGAAACATTCGTTGGAAATCATCGAAATAAATATCGTTTCGAAATCTTTGCTATTGAATGCTCAAATTAATTTTTGCATAGCGCTCGCAAATGTTTGCGAGTCTAGCTCGGGCTTGGCTTCTCTCGCGAACTCGGCTAACCACTCGAAGTGATTACTCGTATTTTCACTGTCGTTGGTTTCACCTTGAGTTGTCTTGCATTTGCTTGCTTTGAGTCGTTAGGTTTGCTTGATCAGTCTGCCATGCGTTTGTTTCGTCTTACCTGGAGAGAGTAAGTTAAACACTGCTGAGCTTGCAAGTGTGAGGGATGTGGGCCTCGAACTTACTGAGTAAAATGATTTCCCTTGCTGTATTTTGTGTGTTTGCTCGTTACCCGGACCCTCTTTGCAATTATTCATTGCCGCCGCTCAAGACGCAACTTTTCTGCGCTCATCTTGTGTGCAGAGACGACGGAGCAAATGTGTGAACTTTACTGCAGTGAGTTCTTGAGTGGATCTGACCCAGATACTAATCCAGAGAGCGATAATGCGCCAGCTTATACGCCTCTATAATTAGGGCGACTTCGTTTGCAATGATGTGTTAAAAAATAATTGATTGGTTCGTTAGTTGATAAAGCGATTAATTTATCAGTACCTCCTTCATCTTCATCATAAATAATCCACTGGTCATGAACTCGTTCATATTCGGAACTCGTAAATAATTTTGTGATCGTGTTTGGTGATGATTTCTCAGAGTGCATTTGTTGTGTCGCTCGATTATAGACGTACCGTTTCCATTAGTTAGACCAGTGAGTAATCCTAGAGCTATATTTGTTTTGTATTACCCCGTCTACGCCAGGAAAAGGTTTCACCGAGATTTTTGCATTAAATATTATGGATTTCATGCTTAATGCTTTCATTCTTAATTTTATTTTGCTCGGTCATGGGTCTGTCTTGGGATGTTTCGTTAATTATCGAAGCAGCCTTGAAGAGGTGTTTTTCGCTGTGATTTGTAATGCAATACTTCGCACTGGAACATAGTTGTCTCGTTTGAAAGTTTTTTTAAGTTCGACCTTGTCATGCAGACGGGACGTCTGCATGACGTTAACGGTAAGAGATCTATTTTTTAATATTAGCATTCATACCGTTTTCTGTAATTAACGAAATAAGATAGAACGTGAAAACTGATCCGTTTTATGCGATTCATGTCTTTGAAATTTGCGAATGAACTTCGCCGGTTTGTGTGGCTAAAAGTTTGAATTTCCTATGTCGAATTGTAGCTTTTTGAGCATCATCTTGAACTTTTGTGAGTAACTCTATCTTCTGAGGAAAATTTTGGAAATTACTAATCAAAGAACTATGTATCAAGTAAGGGTGGCATTGTGCATAATTGTTGCCGATACACCATCAATCTTTATTTTTATAACAAATTATCAGGAATAACCAGTCACAACTGCCATGACCACAAACGCACCTTGGTTTTAAACCAAGGCTTAATCACGCATGAGAATAGTACCGTAGTATTATAATTTCATGAATAAAGAGTATAATTTCATGTAATTAAATATGAAGTGGTTCCTGCTTTCCCAATCACTTTCAAGGTCTTGGTGTCCCGGATGACTACGTTCATGGCTTCGATGTAGCTGAAAGTCACTGGCCTAACGTAGTTTCAATTATTCCCAAGAAATTTCGCTATGAAAATTTTCACTTCTTTTAGTAAAATTTAAAATGCAATTAACAATGACTGCATTCCTTCAACTATCACTGTCTCTAAACATTAATTCTTTGTCCGCCTACAGTGACTATCTTTTTTGATTGCTTTTCACTCTCGACTGATAACGTTCCAGTTTTGATTTGGCAAATTCTGACGTAAGAACTAAGTGATGAAATAGTATCGGTCCATCCCACCAGCCCGGACTATGAATGCTACCAGCACTGAATGCGTTTCCCCGAGTCGTTACCTACAATACAAACTGATCATGGCTGTCACCAACATTCCATAATACTTATGAAGCCACGGCCGTTGCAGTTCCATAGTCACTAGGTGACCTCGATTGTGTGCATCGTATTAGAGAGAGGCTGCACGGTTCCTGAATGGTTTCCAGCAGCATAGTTACGCCGGTTCTGCTTGTACAGCTGGAGGACTTTCACCGCTGCTCGGCCTGGTCAGGCCTCCTCCCTGCCTTAAAATTGCGACTCAGGTCGGCGCATTGAGCGAAGCATGCGTTTCGTGGGTCAACTGCTAGTCTGCTACCTCTCGCATCTTCCAGTTACATCAGTTGTATTCTACGGCAAAATTTGCAATTGAAACTCATATGATATGTTGAAAAACAAGATTTGATTTCCTACTTTATTTTCAATCCTGATATAGTAGACAAGGATATTTTTTCATTAAAGCTTGTGATTACAGAAGAAATTTATTTCCGTGTTTTATGTTCCATGCCACTTCTCAATGATGGTTAACTATTTGTTTTGCCTCGTTCCGGATGGTTGATGGGTTTAATTAATTGAGATTAATTCTTTGTGAAAAGTGTTTAGACTAGCCGTCGCTTATCTGTGAGCGAATGATCAAATTTCACTTTAAATTCTCAGCAAAACTTGATACGATGCTAGATTTATTGTGTGCGTTCCTCGCGATGTTCTGCTTCCATTAACTTATCTTCAAGTTTTTTTTAAATTTGTTGACCATTTTTACAGCGAATAATTTGTAATACATTTTATTTACATTTACTTACTGGAAATTTTTGATCACTGTTACTCAGAGTATTTCGTCCTAAAATATAGATATGATCAATATGTTTCTCAGGTATATTGAATGTGCTAATTAAAGTACGCCAAATATCTAAACGCGTAAGGGTAACTAAATAGAAGCTTGTATCGTTGATACCGAGCATGTATGTGTATTGCGCCACCCGCGGTTACGGTCATCTCGCAACATTACCACGTACCGACCAACACGTGCCTAATATACGGCAGCGTGCTATCGTGAACTGCTTAATGCAGGGTCGTTGTGTCTTATTTTAGTTATTTACTGGTCGAGCTTAGGTAAGCAGTAGGTAGCGTTCATTCTGTTGTAACTCAAGGCGCTTAAGAGTTTTAATGTCTTTCGCAGGCTACTTGAAATTTAACGCTTGCACTCGATTTATGAGATGCGTCAAAATGAAGTAAACTCCGCGGTGCAGGTTGCATAAGGCCCTTCGCTCTGGGTTCTGACCGCTGCTTCCTGTTTGAACTGCGCTCTGCCAAATCCTATTGCAGTGCATTCGCGTTTATGAGAATTTATGTACATATGACTTGAGCGAGGCTGTGAATCATTCCCTCATGCGAGACTTTCGGTGCATATGACTTGAGAGGCTGCAAGTTATTCGTTCATTCAAAACTTTATATGCGTACGACGTAGAGAGGCTGTAAGTTATTCGTTCATTCAAAACTTTATATGCGTACAACTTTGAGAGGCTGCAAGTTATTCGTTCATTTAAAACTTTATATGCGTACGACGTAGAGAGGCTGTAAATCATTTGCTTTTTAAGAGTTTATGCGCGACTTGAGAGAGATTGTAAGTTATTCACCGTCATAAGACTTTCTGCGCGTATAAAGTGAGAGAGTTTCTGGAGTATTTGCGGTGTAAAATCGAGCGTTTTTCCGTTAAATATAAATCGGCACACATTTTCATTGACATATATGATGTTTTAAATGGCTCGCTTTAAATATTGGACCCGTTGAAACCAGATTACCGAACTTACCCCCAATCATTACCAGTCTACGACGTACAACCAATAAAACATATACATATACAATACATATATAAATATAAATCACATTAACAAACACACATCAATCAAATTTACTTTCAACAATACACTAATATATACCAAATACG
>NW_025945096.1:48800-156823 GCF_000764305.2 Hyalella azteca | reverse complement strand
GATGAAATGTGCGCCCAGGTGTAAAAAGCTTATAAACAAAATTTGAGGCACGGTTGAATGGGAAAAATTTTGAGAAAAAACGCAAAAACCGAATTTCAGCTATAACTATTAAAATCGACGGTGAATTTTTCTGAAACAAAATTTTAAGATAGTCCCAAGAATGCTCTAGGTGCTGTTAAAATTTCATAAAAATTTGACCGTGCGTTTGGTCGTGGCAGTTTTTGAAAAAAATTTTCGATTTCAATGTAAAAGTTTTTGGCCAGGATGTCAGGTGCTGCCTATATAGGAAATTAAAGGGGACCCGACCAAAAGTGCTCCTTTGGGTTTTCCCTGACTAAACCGAAAAGAAAACCTCACCTTCGACGCGACGGCCACTGGTAAGACAAACATTTTAGTTCAATTTCGCGGGGGTATCCCGCGAAATAGGTTCGAATTTCGGGGCACTGAACTAGCCATAAATATCACTAGAATTAATTGAATTAAGTCAAATTTGACTTGATCTTGGGCGCCGACATGACTATACTCCCCACAATTTCCTGTATACTGTGCTGTGCTGTCCTGTAAAAATGGCCGCTGCAAATAAAAATGGATAAGATTCCGAATGAGTAGAAGTTTCCGTTCCAAAAATTCATTCGAAAATTACTTCCCACCAATGATCATATGGCGGACGACTTGTCTCCTGGAAGCTCATAAAGGAACAACATATTGCTAGTGGAAGTATTTCCGTGTAAATTCATTCATTGAAACTATCTTCATTTTACCAGTGAAATGGAGTGAAACTATTTTATCAGGAAATAAATTATCCAATTAATAAATATTCAGCATACTTTTGCTGTCGAAAAATTTCTGAGAATTATTAAACGAGTTAGGTGATGACACGCATGCAAGCTCGCTCCCACGCCGTACTGGAGTCCACCTCCTATGAAGACACTTAAAAGAAGTCACGTCGACCTTGACACACTTGAACCACCTTGGAAATAGTTGTTCATTCAGGTGCATACAATTGGTAAACAGACCACTTACAGGATATAAACTGTTTGAGACGCCTTTGTTTATTATCACTTTGGGAACTGTGTTCGATGGAACAAAACGTGGGCGTAGAATGGTGAACATTTATAGTGACCGCCCTCCAGACAGACGGCGAATAGAAGATCAAGTTTGGAGTTTTAGAGTTCACGGCTTGTGGCAAGGATTGGTCCCGAGGGTGCCTTGCCTGCTGGTGCCATTTAATTATATTTATTGGTTGAGAAATGATTTTTGCACTTTAAATTTTGTAGTTGGTGATAAATGACACAACTTATAATCACTTTCAAAGTGGAGATATCCTGCACAAAGCGCCTTGGCTTCTGATGATCGTCGACAATCGCTTGCGAAGTCTTTATACTTGTGCGCCTATATTAAATAGCTGAGCGCCTATTTCTAGACCAGTCTCATTATAATATCTTTAAAGTCTGGAACCTCTGACGGTTACTTCTAGTCATGTTATCATAAATATGGATAATTGTTCTATTATTTGTTTCATGTTTCGGTCAAAAGAAGCCTAAATATTTTGCACTCGATTACCTGTCATGAGCTTGTAAGATTGCCCTTAATTTATAGAATAACTGTCTTTATAAAGATACAAAGGTGCGTGAACAGTCAGCTCTTGTGAAGCATGTGGTCGCTGCCTTCAAATTTAGAGCAATTGCACAGTAATGCTTCCTAAGAAGCGCGCTAAGTTGATAATAATGAAGCACTGCCAATTGGTTGGCGTTAGTTTGAAACTAAGTTTAATTGTTGCAGTGCAGGTATTAAGTCCTATTGGATAGACTAATTAGCGGTGAACGACGATGTTAGTGACCCATTTCCATATGTATATATGTATATATATCAAGGACTACTACACACAGGACATGCATAGCCTATGTCCAGCCTCTGCTAGCAGAGGCGATCGCCTAGACGCCTACACTATGAAAATGCTGGTGTTTTAGTGGCATCAACAAATGATATGCCCATAATTGTTTCATACAATAGTATTACAATGTGTGTAGTAGTCCTTGGTCAGAACCATAGACTTTTTGCCAGTTTTGAAGTTCAAAATTTTGTACTAAGCAAAGTAGGTNGACATAGGCTATGCATGTCCTGTGTGTAGTAGTCCTTGATATATATATATATATATATATATATATATATGTATATTTATCTCGTGAACATTTTATAGTGATAGTATTCTTCTTTTTTTGCGTGTTTCAGACCTGCAGCATTGGAAATGCACATGACTATTTAAGCTCATATGTGTCTGTAATAAATATCGTATCGTGAAACTTTATTTTCAGTAGTGGAATTAGGAGGCATTGCAAATTTTCAATAACGGAAGACAATTACTTTAAATTTCAACACGATTTTGCAACGTGGTTTCTGTGATAAGCGAAGTTCTGATTTGCCTTTACTTTGAGTATCTTCACTTTAGCTTGGTTATAAAATTGTACTGACAGTAGGAAGAAAGATGACCATGTATGGCCGTACTACCAACATTGCGGATTGTATCCATCCCTAGTACCATTTGTAACGTCTAGGCTCTGTGGTGGCTCCCATGCTTCATCGATATTGTACGTAAACACATTTTCAAACAATCCCCCACTAGTCAAAATTAAGGGAGAAATTTCCAAAAAAAAATATGAAAGATACGCACTGGTTGGTAAAGATAATTATTGTGAACTTAGCTTTGATAAATTCATGTTGAATTATGCAGCTGCGATGCTCACAACCCTTGCACATATCATCTGATGACAGTTGCTTGGGTTCTGCCTCACACAAGCGGCGGAGCGTGAGCTCTACACGAGTATAGACAGGATGTCTGCAGGTCGTGGCGCTGCGCCGTAGTGACCGTACACGGCAGCGGGGCGCTGGGCGGTATAGCGGCCGTAAAGGTCAGCTTAGGTGTTATCTATGAGGTGTGCACTTGGAAGTTTAGAAGCCTGCTGTAGAGACCTGTTGATATACATTGTGACTTGTTAACGGTAGTTGACATTTTCATTTTGTTGGTGGTATTATTCTGTTCTAAATTTAGCCTTAAAAAATATCACCTTGTTATTCATCAGTCGCTTCCTTCCACAGCTTTCTTAATGAAGTTACTTGTGCAACGAATATTAAAGCAATTTTATTGAGTGGTCTACTTTTTTTGCTGATTTCATTTACACGGAAAGAATGATGGCCTGATCGTTAGCAGGGAAGGCAGAACGATGCCCTATAATATCGTGCGCAACGGCTTCTCGAACGCAGTAACGAGAAGTCTATCAGTACAACAATTAAAACGATTTATCGCGTTCACGCATTGCCGATACATGCTTCAGTGATAAGAGGACTGCATGCCGTCGGTTGAGAGTCTATTCGAGTATATCAACGACCTCGGATCAATACTTCCAGTAATTGCTCTTTGAATCTACGATGTTATTTTGATCCAACATTTCATCATTTTTTTCCTGTTGGCTTAAAAATGCTTTTTCCTATTGGCTTTTTAGCGCATTTTCTCATTTATGGAAAAAATGCACTATTGTGCTCGCCATGTCCGTCTGTCTGTCTGTTCGTCCGTCCGTGACCTCAGGTATCCGTCGACGAGAAAATGCGCTCTCTGTCACTCACTGCAGCGAGTAGGTACTGAGTTATATTTTTTCCCTACTGGCTTCAAGTCTATTGTCTCAGGCGTGATTTGTTTCAAATACTAATTGTTTTTGCTGACGATTTCTTGGTTATTTTTAAGTTCGATTCATAAACCGCGAATTGCATTAAAGAATTTCAGGTTTTTTTTGGAAGTAATGTATTATTGGTTTTAAATTAACTCGAGTTATTTGAAACATGGCTTAAAAATTACATTTACAGACCTTCTATTAATCAAATTTCTCGTTGCTAATCAGAAAAAGTTAAGTGGGCTAATAGTGCAGTCAAAAATATTGGCTGGCTGCCCTACGGTCAGACTGCAGACTGCAAGAGCCTTGTAGTTTCTCTTCACTAAAAATAGGTAAATGTCGGCGGGACCTTGCATCCTGCGAGAGTTCCCTCACTAACGGGACCATGTGTACAGACTGGGCCAGTATTTTACGGATTCGTATGCAATTTCTTCATGTTTACTGGCTTGCATACTATTGGTCTTAGGTAGAACATAAACCTGATGTCGTATTAGGGCTGTAATTGCATAAATAGTTTCAAGATTATTCTGAAACGGTCGTCAAACCCGATTTTTCTATTTGCATTATGACAGAAAGCGGACTTGAACTTGATTGATAAAAGGTTTTAGTTAGAAACTTTTACTGTCTCAACATTTGAGTTCGTCATACGTAGATATTTTTCTTGAGAATTTCGCCTAAACCCTAGCCATTCCAGCGCTAGAGATTCATTTATATTCTTCTCGGTAAGCAGAGAATTTTTTCTCTTAAGTAAGGTGCGTGATCATGAACTTATGAGTGTGGAGCGTGAACGACACCGTGCCGGCTGTAATGAAGGTTTGGTAGGTGCACGACAGGTCAGGGTTATATTGAGCCCATCTTCTCTTATCTCCTGCACTACAGTTCATCAGCTTTTTCAGCTCTGGAGGAGCTCATTGGTCCTAACCTTGAGCTCAAAAGTAGAATAAGAGCTTAACAATGCAAACTTTGTGCCATGGATGACGATGTTTCAAGATATGAAAGGCTAAAAATAACAACCGCTTTGGCTCTTCAATGAATACCGTTATATTTTTAGAGAAAGAAATTTGGTTTTACTCACGTTTTGCATATCATTCATCTGTTGGATTCTTTTATTAATAAGTTCGAAAATTTTACTCTGAAACCGAACTTAGTTCTTGACCGTTGAATTTTAATGAAAATTTTGCTTAAATATACGGAAAAGGACTGAAATTACTTTCATCATTCTAACTGTCGCTCGCCACTTTTTCCGCGCAATATTTTACTCATTTAATCAGAGGCGCCAGTCCCTTGTTTCGTGTGAGGAATGTTATGTGTTGATGTTGACCTTCGATTCGCGCAGCTACATATTTCGTCATAAAACAGGCCCAGCTTTTTTTAGAGATTCGTCTGGAAGTGGATCATGTTACCTCAATTTTAATTGTAGTTACGCAACATTTTAATTTTTTTCTACTCTATGTTAGAATGATCTTGTTTTGTGTTGAACGGTATTAAAATTTTATTTCTTTTTCTACTCTGTGCAAAATGATGACCTTGTTTTGTCTTGAACGTTATTAAATTTAGTCTGCGAAAGCTTGCTAAGAATGTATTAAGTACGCATATTAAATTAATGAGCTTGCAAATTGAAGATGCACAATTATTCAGCAATTCTTTTCTTCGTTCCTAACATCAGGCATGAGTTGCAAGACGGCCAGACCCACACCTTGATAAGGTATTAAGAGGGTTAAAAGTATGTGCTAAATACCGACTTATTCTTATCAATGCAAAAGTAGTCGGAGTATATCAGGATATTAGCTGCACGATAGCTATACAGCTGAGTGACGCTTGCCACCCGCGCGGACCGTGACCGAGTTCTCTTTTTCACGATTCCCATGCACTTTTGTTGCTTGGGCTTTGAAAATTTAAAATTCTGTTAGTAATTACAATAAAATATCAAACTAACTCACTGATAATACGCTTCGTGCTTCGTGACACGATGAGACGTATTAAACTGAACGCTAGTTTTCTATTTCATAAATTAATAAAATTACAATCTCGGGTATGGACCATATGTCCGTGGATTTATTTGCCTTTAATAAGAAAGTTCTATTAAAGAACCAGCTCAAGAATGCATTTTATTGCCAAATTTGCCTGTTCGTGTTTATAATGAGTGAACGTGTTTTTCCTTTGCATTGGTAGATCGAGAAACAGGTGTCCAAATGATACTTTCATTCATTGATAACGTTTAGGATGAGATGACGAAAATATCTCGAAATTTCATTGAAATTATTCATTATCCAGTAAAGGTTTTTTTTAATGCTTAAATTTAGATGTTGGAATGAAACACACACAAACTTTGTCTTATGGATATTACTCTAAAATTAAAATTTGAAAATAACTTTGAAAATGATTAAAATTTCCTGAACAAACTGAGTGGTTCATAAATTGATTGCCGGAGACTCATCCTCGATGATGAGGGCTCCAGTTATCGCCTTTCTTGTAGCGTTCGCGCCGTGCATGACGAGACTAGTAGTGCAAGGTTCCAGTGTCTGCGATCTATCTCCCTACATGTATTCTTCACCGCACTTCATCACTGCCGCTCCTCAATGGAACATGAAGTAATATTAAACTAGAGAGAATTTTCGTGGCTTTTTAAAACTGTTCACCATATCGTTAACCTCGAACGTTTCCAAGTTAAGGCCGCGTCTCCATAACGAAGGGACAAGTTCTGAGAATTCGGCCGCGAGGAGACGCTGTGTTTACCCATTGGGTGCCGTGCAAACATGCAGGCTGTGGTCATATTTGCTCTGCAATGAGCGTTATGTGTATTTGCTGGAACTGAAGAGCGGCCACCGTCAGGGAAACTCAGAACTGCACGCATCATCGTTTGATATTTAAGCCGGAAAGTCGTCGGATTTTATCCCCTTGATCGCCAACTGCAAATAACCTTGGAGTTTAAGGTGAACCAGCCGAAGACAAAAGCTTGTTTTTTTCTCCGTAAAAGTTATATGTCTGTGTTCTTCCCCAGAAAACTTTCTCAAATAGGCGTAAATTTGAACATGAATTATGCATAAATCCTTCCTACAATGAGATCGTAGCAAGTGTGTGATATGACTTATCACCTCAGTTATTCTTTTTTTATTTTGCCTATGCAAGCACCGCATACCGGGCGTCGTGCGACGTCCGCTCAGGTTATATTTACTTTGTTGCTGTGACCTCGGCGGCTGGTAGCACTGATACAGAACTGACCTGCGTCCTTCCGGCTCGTCTTGCAGCGACCGTCGGGGCAATTCTCGTGACTCCACCACAGTCAAGGCGATGACGGGGCAGAGCTTCTGTAAACCAATAATGAGTGGCCGTGGACGCGCCCTATTTAATTGTTCCTTCCCTCATGTTATTGTTTCCTACGTTATAATGCATTAAATATTATTTAAACAATTCTTGATCGAAGACCAGGGAATGAGTCTCATTGATAATATTAATTTTATTGATGAATATTATTTTGAATATTTTACAATATTTTCAGTCATCATATTCTCCCAAAATGTTGAACGTGTCGATTGAAGCCAAATGTCGGGCAGTTTAATGTATTGAAATTTTCCTTACAGTTTGAAATTAGCAATTTTTAATTATTCCTTTTTTATCAGGATTGAAATTTACCATATAAGTCATGCTACTCATTTTATACTCATAAGTTTGTTGTAACCTCCGAAAGATCGCGATTGCAATGATCTCGAATTTTACGGAAGCTTTTAAGCGAGAAGGTCTTGGATAAAAAATAAAGCAAATGCAATGAGCAAGAGGCGGTGGTACGGACATTGAAAGCTCATTACTGTCGCCGCCACAACCAAACTTGGGGAGCTGTGGTGCGGCCAGAGGTTACATCTTACGGCTCTCACTTATACGGGAGTGCCACCACCATATTTTAGAATGACCGAGTATTATTTCTTACCTCCTGTGTCTTAAACGCCCGTTGACGTTATTCATTTCCAATTCGAGACGCAAATCATCTTTTTTAACTCGTATATGTGGAATTGTTAGTAGTTATTTGATATATCATATATCCATTTATAAATATTTTCAGATTGATTATATATATATCATGTTAGCACCGCTAATCAATCGAACGTGCTTTGCAAGCCAAAAAATCGGCGTGAATTGAGTTTATTTGATACCATTAATGTTCGGCAGGTTCACTTTAATCTATTCAATGGGAAAAGTCTGATGGTCATTTTCTTCATACGTCATGACGGGTAAATCTCAACACAGTTGCTTCTTGGTAGGAAATCTTTTGTGTTTTGAAACGCGGAACATCGTTCGCCAAGGGCAAGAACTGGAGTGACAAACGACGTACAACCATGAGCGCTCTTGGAGGAAGTCTCTGGATGCGGTCCATGTTAAACGCATTCGCTTTAGAATTTAACATGCAACCCAACATCATTAGTGCAAGGGTTTAAAAAAATGTATTACTCTAGTGTAGGTATCGCCGAAATCGGAAATAATTTTGTTTAATTCTATACGCATAAGTTTTTAGGAATATATTAGTTTAGATCACAGGTGTCGCACTCTCTGGCCGCAACATTGACCCACATGTGATAGCTTCGTCTTGTGGCCGACTGAGCTAAGTATGCGTCGCGGAACAGAGCTTGCTTGGGATCACATGCAATTTGGGCGGCTCATATTTTCCTGATTTTTTTTACCTTGCCGTTTTGGTCTTGTTAGTGACTGATGATTTGAAAATTCCTGGTTATTTCATGCTTTTTATTTGGCTATCAAGACCTTCTTGAGATTGATAATCATATCACTATGTATTATGCGGTCACTATATATGCCTTCATCGCCTAACATTTTACCCGCAGTTAAGAGATACCAGATACGTATATCAAGAATGAGTGAAAATATTAGAATAAGTAGGTATAGATTTGTCACAGTTTTTTGTGCATCGACCATCACTGAATTTTATTTAGTGGATGCTTCAATGCAGAACAATTTTCAATGTTTACCGGCAGAGAATTTCCAGACACTTGTGGATGTTTTTTTTGCCCAGAAATCATTGAAACGGTCGCTCGAACGCTTCTTTAGTTGTTTGGTTACGAAAGATGACTTGCAATTATTTCAACCCTTTATGAGCAATATACATTGCGTTTCAGATGGTATTTAACAAGACCGTTAAGAATTTTTTTCACGGATTCATACTGTAAATCAGCGACATTAAGGATTAATTTCTATTGAAATAATACGGAAATGCATGAGACGCATCAATATATACTGAATTTAAGCGAATGTTTTCCGTAAGAGATGAATTATTAGCCACAATTCCGCAATATTTTCGTTGCATTTCAGATTAGTATTGGAATTTAATAGCTGTTTCTCCCCCTTGCTGATCTTGTTTTTGCTCTGCGCTATATGAGAGAGAACAATGGACGGTTTTATATTTTATGGAATGACTTCAGGTCATGAAAAGATTTTATTTATTTCATAAAGTGCTCACTCGTTCGAAATTTTTGTGTTATTTTATTTCATAAATTTTATTTACTTTTTCTTTTATTCTCTTCCATAATTTATTCTCCAAACTAAAATTTTCACGTATCTTATGCCTCCATTGAAGTAATGGAAGCGTCATCCTACCTCTTTAAGTATCGCTAATTATTAGGCGAGCACTCCTATTGAACTTGACCTAATTACTCAACACGTAACATTCGCGTCAACGAGGAAGTGGTATTTTTTTGCTTGCATTATGGGATCTGCAGACGCTATTCCTCCGGAAGCATTTCGGGCACCCTCGTTGGGACGGTCGACGCCCGTCCTCAGGCTTATGTGATCCCAAAGTGTATGATATTAATTATTTATTATTTATCTCGACTTTTTCCTGAGTCTCAAACTTAAATTACATTTTCAATGTTGTCTTGTGTATCAATTTCATTTTAGATGATTTCGCAACGAAATTCTTCAGCTCTGTAGGATAGAGATAATATTAAAGTTAAAAAAAGTTTGGACATGTTCGAGTGCAGCCACTGGCCAGTAGATGTATATAATTTTTTTAGACAATTATACTAGCCACTTATAGATTATTTTGCATACTTAGGTTTTGGATTGTTTTTGCTTGCATCTGTTCCATGTTAATAGTTGACAACTTGAGCGTCCGTGATCATCTTTTAATGACAGCCTCGAAAAAGATGGCAGCTTTACATGAAAGCTTTGGAATACAATGACCCTATTTCGGGACCACGGCACCAAATGTCGAACAAATTGTTAAGCTGTTGACAGGCTGAGAAACACTGATTTATTTCCCTATATGCAAGGAAATGAAAGTATCATTCAGCCTTCCCTAAATCACGGACCGAAAGTCCCCTATCACGACCGAAGAAAAGATGGTACCTGCCTCCTTAAGTTCACGGCGCCTCACGTTGCGGTGCATAACCTTCGATTTGGCTTTGATTTTTTCCCATCATCTGCAAAAGACTACCATGCACTTCCCAACTGTAGAGCTATCAGTTAGAGACGTTTGATTCAATTAATCGCACACTGAACAATCAGAGGTGAGAGAATTGCAGCCACGTATTCACAAGACTTAAACAATTTGCCGGAATGCGGGGACTGTCTGCGATGCCTCACGAATAACTTCCGTGATGACATCCTGATTTTTTGAGCAAATAACGGAACAGTGAATTTATTATTGTTATTGTCGCATGACTCTGACTTAGAATCCCTTTATCTTCAGTTGTACGCGGTGCATTGTATAATTCTTTAGACGTAATTTTGCGTTTAATGCTTGATGCTCACTTTTGTCTCTATTATTTATTTTAGATAATATTAGTTTTAGATATGTGATGGACTTGAAGGCTTTCCATTTGACGAAATACGATAGCACAAATGTTCGTTCCATCTTAGCAGCCTTAAAATGTTACGAAGTTTCAAAGTACGTGCTATAGAGATCAAAATCAACCCTTAAGCTCCATTAGAACTTGTCGGTCACTGGCTAACACTCTCTGTATACGTTACCATCAATAATCTAGTGATAATGGCGTGTGATTAAAAACGAGTGGAACCTACTACTTTGCTACGCATTTATTTCAGTCGACGAAGTTACAGTGATCTGCCGTCAGTGACAAGGACGAGCGATCCCTTCTGTACGCGCGGCATAGTTCTTCATCTTGAACTTCCGACCTCGTGAGGTCGGGATAAAGTTCTGACCTCATGCGCGGTGTGAAATGCAAGGACGTTTGTGTAGCGCCTTTACTTTGCGTGCCTTGAGGAAATTCGAACAAGAGGACAATAGTTATCTTGATCCTTGTTAGTTATGTGGTGCGCTGGTGGAACTTGTGACTAGGTGGTCAAGAGGAGAATTGGCCGTCTTGATCATTGTTGGTTACAAGATGGTTAGGTTGGTGGTTCGAACCACCTTGTAATTAGGTGGTTCGGTTGCTTTGCCTCTATTTAAAATTCTGCGCTCATTCGCTGAAATCTTGTGGAGTGCACCATATAATTCTAGAAACTATTATAAATAAATTGAGATTATTAAAGCCCGATATCCCGGCATCCCAAGGAGGTTTACAACATATGTACCATTAAAAATATTTTTTCAAGTTCATTCTGTCCATTAAGATCCAGCAGATACTCGGAAAACATTCTGAATGCACGACAGGAAACACAATCTGGCTGGAAACATGAATTCTTCTTGCCGGTGTTTATATTTTCTGTTCTCTATACGAAGTTCTATTCACATACATTTATCTAAAAATGAAAAGTACTGCGTAGAATTCCAGAGGCTTTAGGAAATTTATTTTATATATACATGAAAATTCAAGCGAAGGTGCTGGGATGTTGTCGGCTTGATTTCTATACAAAACGTCCACCGTCGCCTGCACGACAAGGGCAGACCAACATATTATTATACTCCTACTACGTCTTGAAATTTATCCAGCTGTCGGGGCGTGTTTTTAAACTCACGTCCAAAAATTACTTGTTATGTTAAAGGTGTCTGCGACTTGTTTCATGCAGTTACAGTTGTAACTCGGAAATGAATGCGTTCAAAAAGTTCTGATATTTACCAGTTTGGAGGCATGAAAGTTTTCCTTCGACGTCAGAGTTCCTTTGTAAATATTAATAATAAGTAGTTTTGTAAGTAGTTTTAAACTAATGGTTCTCGACTCAAATATAAAACTTTGTTACAAGTAGCGATGCCCAATAGTACTTAGGAAGAATAATAATTCGTTCTTTCGTCAAAGATTTATACCACGACTTCTTGCCAAGACGCTCCCTATAGATGGCACGATGGTCATGTAGGAATGCGATCTTCATCTAGTGACGCGTCAAGCAACGACTTTGCCTTACTCGTACTGACGTCGTTTGATAAATAAAATTGCATTCATTATACGACTAAAGCCTATAGACTTTGTGTGCATCTGCAGCCTTGCGTTAAATATAGAATTCTATTGCATGAACCATCTGTGGTTGATGAGGATGACAATCATTGTAGATTAATAATTAGTGTTTTCGATATAGGAATAATCTGAAAAAAATAATGGGTTTTAAAAAATATGCGTCCTAAATATTGCAAAAATAATTGATTATGTTGACTAACATAGAAATTTTACAACGAGTGCACGCATCAATTGGATAATTTTTAATAAACCAAGTTTGTAGAGCGAAAATCGTGCTTATGTTTGCTATGAGATGAAATAATCGATGAAATTCATTAATGTTTCTTAATACCGCTGCCTCATTTGCAAAACTGTGTCCAGTCCCTAATTTTGATCAGCTTTTGTAAACGAAATTTATAGATGAACTTAATTATACGGCACGCGTGTACCAGTCAGCCTTGGCCTTGTGAACCGAAAATAAAGCTAACGAGTTGAGCGTGAAGCGTAAAATAAAGCGTTCTTTTCGCGCTGCATTGTGAGGAAGGATCGTCGGGACCCTCGCTGCATTTATAGGTGATCGTGTCCAAAGATGCCACAAATCTGCTCCAGACAGACGAAGCTCTATTTTGTTGTTAGCTTTATTCAGTATTTTTCAGCGTTCCATAGTACAGGCATTTTCGCCATAGCTTGTTAGTTATTAAACAGAACTATTTTTCTTGCCTCAAAATTTTCTTTATATTGTTGTGGTAGTAAGGTCGATTCCAATTTTGATTCGAAACATATAAGTTCGCAAGAAGATAATTTTGTATTGGTGTAATTCACAAAGTCAATTTCGATATTGCTCATCTTAAACCAAAATATAACTTTGATAAACTAGCTCCAAAAATATTAAACAGAAACGTGTTTGTAATTGCTTCGTGCTTGAGTATCGTAGCAGCATCAGCCTATAATGGCACACTAACAGAAATATGTCGGCAATGAACTTGAGATATTCTTATCAGGGAAGGGAGATGCACCTTCGAAGGCCATGGGCGAAGCTTCGAGCTGAGACAGACTGGCTTTCAAGGACTTCTAGAACTTGAAATAAGGCCTGAGCCAAAGGTGAGCTGGCCAGATAGCCAGCCACTCAACTTATATACATCAGGCATAACGAAGAAAATTACCAACGAAGCAAAAAATGCAAGCAACGTCAATTTAAAGGCTGAACTACCACTGGACAGCTAAGGCGGACTTCATGCAGGCCTGCATCCGGCACTTAATCCACGGAATCTTTTACCAGGCACATCTTGATTATTTTTTGGCGTGGACATGAAAGCTTCTATGATATTACTTGGCTTCTAATGTTAATTAATTTATACATAAATGACGCACATATTAATAAATATTTTTTAACATGGTTCAAAAATAACATTACTAATTTATGTAAAAAATGGTCTCGAAAGTACTGATGTCACGTGTAGCGTATCTCATTTGCGAGAGTCACCTATATATATATATATATTATATTCAGGGAATATTTTCACCTTTAATGCAAAGCGAAACTTGAAACATGTCTCATTAATACACTTTGAATACTCTGAATTATATATTGGAAGCGAGGCGTTGAACAGTGTATGTGCAGCTGGATTTTTGATGCCTTTTCTGGCGTACTTGCATGCTAGGACATAGTGTTTCTAAAAGAACCAATTCTTATTATATCAATTATTATAATTATTATATATCAATTATTCTACCAAATATTGAACTGCAGCCGCCAGTTGAAAAATTTAAACTATCTGTTGTTCTGTATTTTTTCATCTCAACCTTGAGGCTGTCCCTGCTGCCTGATATGGGCAGCATTTTAGTTCAGGATGTTCAGTTTAGCGGTGGCCTCTACACTTGACCACACAACAATTAAAGGCTAATTGTGTCCACATGGAGGAAGGTCGCTGTGCGGTCGCTTGCCTCTGTTTGCTCACAAGTGACGTGAAAGTAAAACGCTCTTTTATTACCACTTCACAAGCCTTCAGGGTACATGAAACGTGCCTCCGTTACTAATGGTAGGTACTACTAACCTCTCCATGAAAATCAACAAGCACTCGCTGAGTAGCACATGAGATCTGGCCAGACATTAATTAACGGGTTTCGGCTGTCTCAATTGACCTTATTTAGATATATTTATCGCATGGTTCTCTGTTTTTTTTACATCCTTTCTTTTCATTTTCATGGATTCTATCAGAGCATCGTGAGCATCGTGGATTTAATGACGCGTGGATCTGAAATGTTGATATTTATGGATGCGGAATGTTTCCATACAAATTATATTATGGTTCTATCAATATATTCGCCCTAGGTTTGCAAATACCTATATGCTAATCTTTAGGAAGTGCAAGTCAGCTCATATAGAGTGTTTTTTAACTAATACGCAGAACAACAAAACAGCAGATCATCACTTTCATGCTGAGTGCCGAGCACTGAAACACCTTCAAAAATTTGGTCTTTAATTCTTACTCCTGCTAAAATACTTGATGAAAGGTATGTAAACCACACTTCTCCAATCTCATTTTAATTTTTTCTTTGCGTTCTGAAAAACTTTCATTTACGTTCAAACAAGTGCAGTCCATTCCAATATTGCACAACCCTCGACTACAGGCCAATTCACCGCATTAGCTAATGTAAACCACGAGGTTTACCTCTAAACCATCAATTCTACTAATGATGTGTATTTCTCAAGTCTTCATAGCTTGAGGCGCTTCTTTGCATTTCAATTTGTTGAAGATTCCGATACCATCTATAATGCATTTAGGTTCTTCTAGAAGCTGCGTAGGAATTGAAGCCGACCTCACATGCACCTAGAGGCTGCATTCCACACGGATTATTGTTGGCCCAAAAGAGTGGCCAACAGTTGACCACTCACACGTCCACAAGCTTTACTCAATTTGCATTGAATAGCTCGGACTCCTAGTAAGCGAACAAACTACAGCTTGAATAATTCGTACCTGAAAATGAACGTTCTGTTTATTGAATTTCGGTGAGGACCTCTGTACGTATATAAGTCTCGTATATATACGTGGCTTGCCAGGCATTCTACTTCAGTGAAGGTTGACCAAACCGGTCCTTGCACTCGCTTAACCTCTCTCAATATACTGCCTTTCCTGACAGCACAAACCTGCAAATATTACGTGAAAGAATGCATGCCGGCAACTTGAGACATGAATAAACGCTTCAAAAACTATCATCTTCAATGCATAAATAGCATCCTTTTCAGCAATATCGTTTATAATATGATGCTTATTAGGAGAACAATCGGCATAATAGGCTACAGCTTTACTGAGTGAGGGGGAGACGTCTTGCAGTTTAATGTCAGGCGTCGTAAGCATCACATATTTGAAGTCGTATTATGTATAAAACTGCCCGTTCAATTTTCTGTGCATCCGGACTTCTGACATTTTCCCGCTTTACTCAGCGCCTATTTAGAGTAATTTCCGGCTGAATCTATGCCTAATTAATTGTTTGCGAGGAAATTTTTTGTCGTAAAACCATCAGCGTCAGGCAAACCAACGATGTTCCTTAAATGGCTTGGAGTTTAATCTGATATTATAGTCTCGAAATTACCTTCCCTTATCTAAGTCGTTTTTTTAGTGGACGGAAGTTCATGACAACAAGCCGCCTGCAGAGTTGATGCAGCAACTTTATAGAGCAGCCAAGTTTGTCTCTAGTGTGTTAGGGACGAAGACGATATTTAATATTTAATATATATATATTAAAAACTTTGTGATTTGATTGGTTGTTTCCTTGGGAAAATCAATAAGCTTGTCCCAATTTTTAGCACTATGCGATGAGACGGCCGGCTAGGTCCCTTTTTTGTTGATGTCTCCGTTGCCAAGATATGTTTGTACGTGTGTTCAGGTAGCGATGATCTTATGGAACAATCGTCCAGGTCGCGATTGCTCAACCGCAGTAGTTAAATGAAAAAAAATAATCTGGAGCAGAATGTCTTGGCTACGTGCAGTCCAGCGTTCGCAGCTGCTCGGCCCAATCTATCTTGACACAGAGGCTGTTCGCAGTCGCCCAAATTATGAGCTCCTATGCATAAGTATTATGCTAGGACTGCATAAGCATTATGTTTGGGCTCCGTATCGAGCCCTGACGTTGCGTAGAGCGCAAGCTTTTCTTGGCTAGGCCCAATCTGGGATGACGATGCCGCCTCATTATTCTCTGGCGAGACCTCTTTTCTTATGGACGCGGTCACTTGAGTTTTAAAAATGGTCGTAGATGATCGCTCGTAATAGACAGATTTCACTGGAGTGAAGCTTAATATATGGGATGATGGATAAGATTGTTCATAGGCTCGCCTCAAGGATAGTAGGTCATGCACATAATCACCATCAGAAGGAAAAGATTAATCGTCGATATTTTGATTACTCTACTGGGACTTGGCTCTTCAGCACCATATAATCTTACCAATAATCGATTTATCATGAGTCTCAAGAAATGATTATGAAGTGTTGCAATCTTCGCACCCATATTCCCTCAGCTATTGCAGGGCATTACATTATACATAAGGAACTTTCTATTCAAATATCGTTATGCAATTTATTTGTATTGAACACACAGCTTGCATGCCCCGTGCATAAACATAAACCGACTGCCGCAGTGAGTTTTAGATCAGTATGCTCCATGTAACGAGATCGTTGTTGTTGTTTGATCGTTGCCACATTTGGACAGCAAGCTGCAAGCCATAGCGCTGGTCGAAGTTAGCGACACTGAGCCGCGCTGCCTTGAAATCTGCGGTTGTTTCGCCGCATAAAAGCTGAAGTTCCTTTAACTCGGCACATTCCAGTGACGGCCGAACACGTATTAATATGGTGGTTATGTATGGTACGTGAGACTGCTTGGCTCATGCAGGCGCGGCCGCCTCACGTTGTATAATGCATGTGTTCCTAAGATAGAGTGAAATGCAACAATGGATTGCGGCGACGCGCTTGCGATTCGTACGCTCCTCTGAGCTGCTTGCAATTGCGAACTGTCAAGTCGCGCCCATGCTTGCAATGACCAGCAAATTTTTGCGATTTACTAAACTTGTGAGCTGCCGAGCACATTGTCTCGGAATAATAACATCGTACGTGATCATAAAACGTTAATCGATCACGTCACTAGTCTGACGAGCTGGCGTCAAGCGTGCACTCAAAAGCGCGGTCATGTCTTTCGAAATTCGTGGTCATGCTCGTAAGAAAATCTAGCATGCATGATAATTATCTTCACAAAGTCGCGCTGATGATTCAAATTTACTTGAATTTTTTAGATTTTTGTGGTTTAACACTCATTACTTTTGGTACTGATAGAAAACTTCCTTGGATGATTAGACTTGCAATTATAACGCCCCATTCGAGCCGTAGTGTACAATTCGCGCCGCAGTATTCCTTATATTAGAGTGATCACTGATCAGTATCATTGCACGATGAGTTCATTGATATAACTTTTAGAGACTGATTGCGCTGGGATCTTGAATGTAGTAATGTCACTGCCCAGTCAAGTTAACCCAATTCTGCTCTCGTACCCTTTTTTTCACTGGCATTTCGAAGTAATTTTATGGTTTTTGTATTTATTTCATCAAGTTGATTGCACTGAACTTCAGTAAATGTCTCTGAATATTTAGAGGACAATGGGCCTTAGGCAGGATTGTGTATCATGGCAGATAAAAGAGTGGTCAGGTCTATCATTTTATTTTAACTCTCATTAATGCATTATTCAGAGGAGTGTTGACGCCCACTATTGCATGGTTCAATGTGCTTTAGATTTTTGTCATACCCTTTGCACTGATGAAGTCATAATGTTTATTTAAATAAGCTTCGACATTCAAAATCTCGAACAAAATATTCTTTATTATAGCATCTATGTGGTTTAGTCGATTTCCTATTATGATTATATTAAATGAAATTTGCGTATCGCGATGCTCATTATATTATGTATTATATCTATTCCTCGTCCTCCTAAACTGTCATTGGACCCCATGCAAAAATCCCTCCACGTAAAAATATTGTTCAAGTTTATAGAGTTTTTCATAGTCAATCGCACTCAATTGAATTGTAATGAATCTAATGACATTTTAGTAAACTGACACGACTCTTTACAGCGCGGAAATAGTATTCAGTGCTGCAAACATCCCTCTCTCATTTACTTACCTGTTCATTCATAGGAATTTGCAGCGAAAAGGAGTCTCGGAGTGGCTACCATCAGGGCTTATCATAGAACATGTGCGGATAGAAGGATAGAATAGATATCAAGGCTCCTCTCAGTTCCGCTCTCATTTAAAAGCAACAGTTTGCCCTCTCGATATTATATGCACCTTATTATCTCAGTAAGCTTAATCAGCCTACTGGCCCGCTGGAGAATTCCGCGTATGTTGCTATCAAGAAACGTTGCGTAAGCGGAAGTGAGAAGAGGTGAACTCATTTTATCTTATTTGGTTGGCTAATATAGTCTGCCCTGTGCTTGCGCTGCGTTAAATGGTCCCTGGTAAGGCAAGGCGCTTCCGCAGGTGCGGACAGGCGTGGTCGTGTGGATTGTCTGATATATATTGACTGCTGTGTTCAAAACAAAGGCTCATCTTATCAGATGTGACGCTAATTTGCTTTCTTCATTGTTTCCGCATTGACAAGAAAAGCACAATTTTGGTTACTTATTTAGTCACTGCCTAGCTATATTACTGTTAAAGAAAATATAAATAATTTGAATTAATTTCTAGAGAATGTCCTGCAATTGAACTTTTTCCTTATTGTTGAGAATATATATACATATTTCGAACAATTTTGAACAAGGGGCTTAATTATCGTGAACGGCAAACATGGGAAGAACAAGGCGGTTCCTTCTTCTTCTGCATCGCATGTAGAAATATGCGGAGACATTTAGCATTGTTCTGCCTTCAACCTTGCAGGTAAAGATCAGTCACAAGTCAGGGACGGGGATATATATGCAGACCTGTCGCACATTTATTGTGCACACGAGTGTTATTTTTTCAGCCAGGAAGTGAACTAATTCTCTCGCTCTGTTAAATACAAACACTATTTCCTCTTTCATTTCTTTTTAATGAGCTTGCAACAGCGAGCTTGTTTGTACCTAATGTTTATTGATACATTTTCTTGCATTCAATAATGAAGAGTGAAGATTCGGTTATACTCGTTCATCTAAACTGAACAAAATATTTTTTACATTTAAATGCACGCGTAGATAATTTAGGTGCAATACATATGCAGTTGAAGTCCACAATTAGCTTGAATTGTCCTAGGTTATAGTCTGTAAGGTTTGTGTCCATTATGGGTATGAGGACCTTATTTTGTAGTAAATTTTAACTAATACATTACATTTTGTAGTACATTATAACTATTACATTACATTTTGTAGTACATTTTAACTAATACATTACATTTTGTAGTACATTATAACTAATACATTACAATTTGTAGTACATTTTAACTAATACATTACATTTTGTAGTTATGTAGTACATTATAACTAATACGTTACATTTTGTAGTACATTTTAACTAATAAATGCAGGAAGTGAGTCAGAAGTTAGACTAGAGGTGGACTCACTAGTCACTCATTATTGACTCACTTGGGACTCACAAGTGACTCACAGTAAAGTGACCCATTAGTGACGCGTGAGTCCTGCGGAAAAGCTTACGCGGACTTGACACGCGATCGCACTGACGGAACAGGGCCCGTGATCGCGCTGGAGCGTCAACGATTTCAAGGGCTTACGCATCTCTTCCATTTTCTGCGTCGAATTCCCACAAGAAATTAGTCGTGTAATGTGATAGATATTTGAAAAATTGTTCTCCAAGGTGATATTTAACTTCTCGTTTATGCAAATGACCTGAGAGTCTGCTTAAGCATTTCCTGGTACAAGTTTGAAAAAAACTTGGTTCAAATCAAAAGGTGTTTCATGATTGTAAATGACTAATCCATTGCAGAGATTAAAAAGTATCAAATGTCATAGTTACAATTTAATCGAAATATGTTCTTTGTGAAGTTCTTTTTAACAAATTATGTTATTAGTGGACGTATAAAAATTTTAACTGCTGAACGGACAACAACAAATGCATGATGCATGCTTGAGGTGGCATGTGGAATGTTAAGGTGTCGCTTTTTGATTTGCCGGAATCCACCCAATAACGCGGTCGGAATTATTGCAACTTCATCCGTGCATTCTTACCGTCAATGATTTACTTAGCTGGATGTTATTACTCTCATATAAATTAACGCGTTGAGAGATCGAACGTCTATGCGTATTTTATAATCGTAAGTTTTTCAAGATTGAATATTAGATTGCTACGTGAAATGATTCATGTTGTTCCATGGATGTATGCGGATTATGTACATGGATGTCGTTCGTTATACGACGCAATACATATTATATTTTAAACAAAGTCTAAATGCTCATTATATTTGCCCCATTTGCCCCTATTAAAGAGCACGCTCGATCCTCATGTGTTAAACTTGTCGAAATATTTTATTTAGAAACTGAAGTTTCGAATATTAAATATTCTATATTTTAACACGTTAACCTTTACATACATTAACCTATTCTGTGCGGCGCTTGCATCTCACACGAAATAAATGCATGGTGAGTAATTGTGTGTCGCTGCTATCGTATTATTTATTTTTTTGCACTCCTTGCGCCTATGAAGAAATTAAAAATATTTCTGCAAGAAAGATACTAATTCAATTAATATTGTTAGTTTATCATTTTCCTCATTATCGAGCATGATAAAAATATATTATATTTACTTGCTGTGTCCCGCCCTGGTCGCCATCACCTCAGCGTCCTTGCTCCCTGACCGCACACGCTCAACTGGAGCAGACAATTCTGCTCACATTTCATATAACTTTTTATTTCATTTATTTTTATAGCCCGACATTGCTAATACCTAGGAATATCTCGACTCCTACCTACATGTTATTTAGTGCATGTATTCTTGGCTAGTATTTCAGAGGTTATTAGTAACTGTTATGGAATTAACACTGACGTCCCTGCCCGTGTTGATGGGCATCACGCCACATCATTGACGTCGATTTCCTTATCGTTCATTTTATAATCAATTATTGCGGGGCGTTTTAGGTGCGCAGCCTCGCCGTTGAAACACGAGACGCTCCGCAAAAAATTCTAGGAAGTCAAAGCCTCGTCTTTTAACGGCCGCTATAGTTGGACGGTGGTGACATTTAATGTATGGTTTTTAATAAAGATTGCCTCACTATGAAGGGTTTTCACTAAAAACAATTAAGCAGTTAGTTTCAAGGTTCTACTGGATGAAGACATCATTTCAAACATGGATTTAATTTATGCTCGTTCAGGATAAGTTACGTAGGAATTGTATTTTTTTATGGTTACTATCCACAAATAATAAATTGCTTTACTTAATCTTTATTATCCACGGTTATTTCACTGTACAATAATGTATATAATTATTTTAGGTGGCAAGAAATTTGTACATCGTAGACCACTCTTGACGAGGTGCAGCTTCCTCAGTTACTTTTTTTCGACATTACGGCGCTACGCTCTATATACGAAGTGGCAAATTTGTAGAATATGTTGCTCGATTATTTCTGTCGATAATTGATCTAGTTTTTATGTATACTTACCAGCTAGGTATCTGTTATAAACTTTTATTGTGCGATGATGTTTTTTTTTTGAAGATGTGAAGGCTACTGTGTGGTGCCTCTAATTGATCTTAAGTGCGTGTGACATCATCATAAGAGGACCTGTACGTATGTGCGCACCCATTCATTTGGTCGTCATGTGGTATACGGAGGTGCACTCGTGTATCGCTCCATGAAAAATTTCCTGATTTATGCATCAAATGGCCTTGATAAAATTCAAGATATTTTGTCTCCCTTTCGTTATATTCATAAGATCAAAACTTTTTTGTTTGTCACAAATGACTTCGCAGGAACAGCGTTTCTGACATTGAACTTTATGAGTCTCTCAGTTATTTATTCGTCAAACGCTTTCCCCATCCAGTGAGCGAACATATGAAGGATCAGTCTCATGCTTTTAATGCCTCATTTTAATATCAAACTAGAGATATTTTTTTCATGAGCAACAGTTATAAAGCTTCTTATAGGCAGATCTACATCGCATTGACCATCGAGTAATATTATTCGCTTGATAGATGATGACTCCACCTTGGCGGATTATTCTCAGCGATCCGAACTCAAGATGCGGAAGAATTGAGCGGCCTTTTCTATGGGATCTGGTCTCGATGAGCCGGACTTGCACAGTCACGTCATTATACTCGCTGAGTTGTTCAAGTCTTGCTTCTATACATAATCATCATTAATCCTGTTGATATTTTATGGGAATAATCGTCATTTGTGCAATCTGCCGACAGATAGTTGCAGATCTAACCAAGGAGGACGAGCTGTTAGCCTTGCATTTGTCATTCCCTTGGAACAGTTCTGTAGTTTCATGCCATACCTTACTTGATATTCCGCCTCATCATGTGCAGGGCAGGATATTAATTCTGTTAATATCATCTCTGTTAATATTTTATCCGAGTGTTTACTTGGGAAAAGTAAGTCTATATAATCAGACATGAAGGCCGAGGCCGAGTCAAAGTAGAGAGTGGCCGCCACGATCTTAACATTGTTGTATTTTAAGAGTACCTTGATGAACTTGAGCATGCACTTGCTGGCAATTTTTTTCCGGCAACTTTAATAGATATGATTTAGTCAAAGAAGCAAATGATAGCAGTTTTGTACTTTACATATCGTCCCAGATTCATATCTCTGCGAGGGCTTCTGTGTTCGAGCTGCTCTTCTAACATCCACCAAAGTTAATGGTTTGTATGTGTTGCTCATTGCACAAAGGTTCTGGATTGATTATTTTCGTAAATTTCACAGACTCGTGTCTTAACGTGCAAGATCATAGCTCTCGTCTCGTCTAATACCAGAAATTCTACGTGGAATTCTACATTTTGCTTGATTTCTACTTTTGATGTCAAAGGACACAAAAGCTGCGACTTCACTCGTCCTAAACACCACTGTAACATATATTCGCTTAAGAAGGGTTTGAATAGACAATTTTTCCTTCTTTTGATGTTAAAATCGTGCATTAAACCCTTCCTAAGCGAATATAAGTAACAGTTATAAATATTTCCTACTCTTTGCTCCAGAGCCAGCACCAAACTTAAACATACGATGCTGATTAAATCGAATATGGGTGCACTGTGCATTACAGGCATATGTCCCGGGCGAATATGATAGTAAAAATATATCCGAGAAGAAGGAATTGAACAACCACTCTTCCTGCTCCATTTCTGAAGCCTGCACAGCATCTCGTGACATCACTCCTGTGGTGAGCAGCTGCTTAATCCATTAAAATTTGTTGCGCGAGGCGAACAAGTTTCACCGTTTATTTTTCTCCTAAATTTTGAAAATGTCATGATTGCCATTTCAGAGGGAAAAATAAAATGACTTTGCAATGATGCCGGGACTCCCCTGAGCTAAGTATTTCTATAAGACTCTTTAAATGTTCTTTATCCTCAGAAGGCAAATGAATACAAAAGTATATACGTATTGCCATGTCATTTCAATTCAGGTAAGTCTAGACAACGGCTCTAAGTTGACGACCTCCAGGCTTGATTTTGATGGATCTTCGGGGTCTCTGGAACGCAAGGAGACGCTACAGAGGTCGTTTGTTTCACGACGCCTTGCGACGTTCACCTGGCTGGAATTTATGGAAGAAGACTCATCATCCTCATCCATATGTTTTGTATATTTTGACTTCTTATCGTTGCTATTGATTAAATGAATTAGACGAGTGTCTCTACAGAACGGTGAATTTTTTCCTATGCCTTCTTACGCAATCTATCACATCTGTGAAAAATAGCGATTCCCATCGAGGATGCATGAATCGATTTTTTCCATGCAGTTGTTGAAGAAAACTAACTTCATGTTGATTTCTTATCGGTATATTATGCGCATTTTCAACATGGAAACTGGCGAAATACGGCGTCAAGCAACGAATATCAATTATGTTCATAAGATTACTCGAAAAAAATAACTTGAAAGCAGCGCTAAAAAATACGCTCTGCTCAGCAATGTCACAGCCTTGTGTGCGTGAATAATTTCAGCTGCGCGAGATCTCAGTTGCCTGCGATCGTTCCTAGACCCTGATCCTGATTATGTGATCAGGATACTTGGTGCTCATCTTGGACAGTATAGGATAGTATTATCCTGATCACTGCTTGAGGGACCTCTGATTCTGGTGTTGATTTTCGATATACTATGATTTGTGATCCTAAACAGATGGTCGCCTGCTCCTGATTCGAACTATCGACCATCTAGGGGTTTTCGTCCTGATTGAGAGATCACCTACTCCTATTACAAACCTTCGGTATTGTAGGATTTGTGATGCTGATTATGAAATCGCCTGCTAACTCACGGCCGTTTAAAGGGTTGGAATCCTGATGAAGGGATCGAACGCTAAAGACTCGATTCCTGACACAGCCACGACTTGAGCTCTCGAGGCCGCCCAGGGCGCTGCTGTCGTCTTCTTAATGGCTTCTCTTCAATTATGAGTCTTCAAGGCCATTGAGCGATTAAATTCATTAATTATAATTAATTTGTCGTCGAAACTGAATATGGAGTTTTGTTCTTACAGAGAAAAAATTGAAATTTACTGAAACACTGTCGTTGCACTCTAGTAATTTGGTTCGTTAGCCAGGTCAGAAATTTGCCAGGTCAGAAAGTGTACCGCGCAATTAATGTTAAAGCTTTAGCTTGGAACATCCTCGGGAAGAATCCTTGTGTTCATTTCCGTCTGACATCGCCAGCAGTTCTTGACGGAAGTGCCAGACTCTCAATAATTGCGTCAGTGACCTGCAAGGCTATGCTCAGTCCGTAGGCTAAGGAGCCAATGCCGATCAAAGTTGGCTGTGTTTCGTGAAATACATTTTTCTAATGACAATTTTCGTTGAAAGTGAGTTTTTTATTCAATAGAAGTCAGTATATTAGTTATTGCTTAAAGTCCAAAAAATAAAAAAAAACTATATATATTAAATAAAAATATCACGGTTATTTAACACTGACGATATGTCTAAGAAGTTAATTAAGCTGTTGTAGCAGCAAGACATATTTAAGTAGTTTCCCCTGGAAAATACAAGTGTTTATGGTCATCGCTTTTTTGCGTCATAAAACAACCCTCGGAGCTTCTATTTCCTGATGCAGTAACGCATCGAGCTCTCGTCAAAAACAAGGTGATTTTTTACGTTAACTTGGGTCAAATTACGAGGTCAATGTGGTGACCTTGCCTTCATAATTGAGTAGCCGACGGCAGCATCCGTGTCGTGCTAAGTGGTAGTACTTCGATAACTTTTTATTTCTTGCGTAGCACCAATTTTCTTATAATTGACGTAATTATTGTTTTCATAGCCTCCTTTTGAACTCCATTTCATGTGGGGCTTATTATTGGTGTCTTTATTCATCAATAATTGGTCTTTGGGTGCCGATATTTACACTTTCAATTTCTTTGGACGAAGCCTCTTTGTTTGCAGAGGTTTTGGACATCACGAGCATCCTGGCATTGAGCAACCAGCATTCAATTTTTTTTACATACAAGGCCGTGCGTGCGTCCTTAATGTGACCTTCATACTTCTAACCAAAATTATCTCTTCAAGAAATAGTGTAAAATTATTGTAGTTGAAGCCGCTCGCTTGAGATTACCTATAAGATAAAAAAAACAGGCACCAAAGGCTTTAGGTCTTTAACCCTTGCTATTCAACGCATGTATTCACGCACTTGTTTCGGTGCTATTCTTACCTAAATTGCCGAATGGTTCTGCTGTAGAAAAAATGCAACGTCGGTATTTTTGTTCATTGCCAAATGTGAGGCAGTCGCACGTGATGTGTTCGCATCCTTCGACGGACCAACCTTCGCTAGGACGTTAGGATTATATGGAGGCGTGACTCACAGGATCACTCGACTAAACAACTTCTAAAAGTGAAATTTGGCTATCATGAGACGATTCTTTTCAAAACTCATTCCAATGTAGTTTTTGTATACATTTTAAACTAATGTGCAATAGGGAGTTTCTCATAATCATAGAGTTCTGCGATACTGAAGGAATTCCCAATACATTCCCAGCCTGATTCTTTTCAATCACTTATGTTTACGGGCTGATTTTATCCAATATTTAGGCAAGCCGTGTGGTATATCGTGCGCTGCTGTAAATTTTTGTGTGAAAATTGTGCTCTAAAGACAAAATCTAATCTAAATGCCATCGTTTGTGTCATCATTTCACAATATTCCAGTCCTATTCATTTAATGCACAGCCCAGAACTCCATATTTCTGAATAAACTCCCCCTTCTTCTTCACACTAAATTAATCGTTCAATTCTTGATCACTGTGAAGCATTTTCTCTCATTAAACTCATGCTGCCTCCACTTTCTGGTACCTAACAATGATTGCTCATTCAAGTGATTGTTCACGTGTTTTTCTGAGTCATTGTTTGATGGCTGGGGGCCGAGGGGGGTAATATACGGCCCCCCCGCGCCCCGTGGCCCCTTTTGGGGGGAAAGCCCTTCGATTTGCGGCACCTTGGCCGTGAGCTTCCAATACGAAGAAATAACTAACAAATAGATTATTTGGGGGACATGTTTAAATATTTATTTGGTTTCGATTTAGAAGAAGCGCAAGGTAAACTTTGCAGATGCTTCTCAATGTCAGATTTGCTTTTATTATCTAATTGTGTTTTCAATCAGTGGTTGCTTGACTTGTGAGTGCTTAAATTTATTACTCGATCCACGTAAAACCATAGTTGTCTTGCTCACTTTTATTGCCGTGAGTTTATATTCTTACTGTAATGAAAATAATTTTTTTTCGGTTATAAAAGGCTTTTCAGATTGGATTTACACAACGGGAATTTTAAGGCGAAAAGAGTGTATTCCTGAGGCTCACGAGTTATATGATGTAACTTTGTGATAAAAATGAAATATTTGGTTCCTGAGGCTCGCGATTTATATGATGTAACTTCATGATAAAGATAAAAGATTGGATTTCTGTGGCTCAGCGTTTGCTCAATAGCAGAGTTTCTAGTCATTTGGGACGGTGAAAACCGCTATTTGTCCTTCCAAACACATCGATTACCCCTACAACGTAAGCTCGCAACTACTGTGACCAACCGCCTCCCGCCGACGGCAAGGCTAATACTCGAGGTCACGGCTATACGTAGTGCGACTCTGTGTGGCATCTTTCAATTTCGTGCAGTGAAGACTGCGTTCCGTATTGCCGCGAGTTAATAAGGAAACGCTTTACTACCTATTTTCTACGTACGTATAAAATAACTAAAGATTTAGGTCGCAATAATCAGACCGTTTGTTACGATTTCCTCAACTGTTCACTACTACTTTTATCAGTCCACCAGCTGCGTGCTCAGTGTTTCACACTTAAGAAAATTTGTTACTTGTTATGCTTTGTTGCGAAATTTCCCGTTGTTTACTTGTCTCGTTAATAATAATTTAGTGTCAGTGGTACCTTCGCTGTTGTCTACATCATTCAAGTGCTTTGAAATTCACTCAAAATCCTATGCAAACATACAACGCTCAAAAATGAATTTTGGTCCTAAGATAATTTAGGCGCCCCATAGAAATGACTTTACAATAAGTTAACTTGGCACAAATGAAACTGTTAAAAAAAAATTCCAGTACACAAAGAAAAGGTTCATATAATAGGTGTCGTTTGCGTTAATTAGCTGCAAGATGCTCACGTTATCATACATTGGAAATGTTTAACGTCGGGTGGAGCGAGAAATATTTTTTTTCGAAATTCGCTATGCGACCACGAATCTTTTATGTGGACACATGCCAAATAATCATTTTAAAGGATTTTCTATTCAAGATATTTCTATAGTTTCTACAAAGCCGTTGAAAATATGCTTTTCGGTGTATATATGATTTTCATGTTCAATTTTTGAAAGTTAATCATGAAGATTTAGTTAATAATTCCATAATCGATATATTTAATATTCAACTATGAAATATTATGCCTAATGTGGCCGAAGTCGATTGATGTTAAGAAGTTCTTCTGGCTTTATTCGAGGCAGCATATAAGGGAGCTGTAAATAGTGTGTAGTGACTTGGAAAATTAACTCAATTTCCCAGCATGTATTTTTCATATGTTTAACGTTAACAATCGAGTACAAATGTGGGACACAGAAAATAGCGCGAGACTTGCTTTTTGTGACCAATAGGATCGTATAAAAGGGACACAATTTTAAACTATTATCAACCTAATTAATGTTTAATAACAAGTTAGTGCATCATAGTACCGACATTTAATGTAGTATATTGATTATATTAAACATCTAAAGAGATTATTTTCAGGGAAAATTAGAAAACTTTAAAGAGATAGTTTAAATTTCATTGAATTTATTGAACGCATTTTTTCGAAATTCATAATAAAGTTCCCACGTAACTTTTGATGTTGATACTCTAAAATATATTTTTTACTTGCGCGGATGTTTGACGAAATTTTCGTTGAAATAAAAAATATTTTTGCTGAATATGATATCATGTGGATTCTTATGTTTCTTGTGTAGCCGTCCCGCCGGTGTTTTTTAAGTCTAAGTGATGAGTTTGACGCACCTTTCCACTGCTGGTGTGTGTCAAGGGAGCTCTGGAATATTAAACCGATGTTGTTGTTCCATGAATCGTTCATTCGATGGAACAACAACATTATCATCAATCGTTCATTCCCTACTGATGACAAGAATATTATATTCTTCAGCTTCAAAGTTAGGGCATAGTATTTGAAAATTTATTGATTTTACTCCATGACATTTCCTTGGGGTTATTTCTTTCATTTTTGCAGCTCCCAGAGTAGAATCGTTTCTACGTACAGTAAGTAAAATACGCCTTTCCTTCAATGATGCCTGGGACCGAAAAAAATATTTAATTTTCAAGTTAATATTTTTTCAGTTGCAGTTATTGCCTTGTCTTTAAGAAATTACGCACATCATCTTAAGTATATGACGTATTTATTTTAAACAAGATTGTTGTATATACCTTAATAATGAACGTGGTGAGTGATTTTCAACGTATCGATTTTTTCTTGTAAGCCGCCGTGCGTGAGAAATCTTTCCATAGCTCCTTAACCCATTTAATCATAACAATTACCTGCTGAAATAAATTAATGTATGTCTTAGAGGTCCTCTATGTCACACTTTAATCTATCGATATCGTGCCTATATAGAGGGTTTATCGTTACCAAATTGTGAGGCTTTTCCCTGGCTTCCAGGACATCGACGGGAGGGACAAGTAAACGAAACACTTGTTCACTACGGGTTGTTGGTTAGTTCATCTAACCCTTGGTAAATACATTAAACCACTCTGCATTGAATTGTATGCAATTTTTAATATCTATTATCAAGAAGAAAGTTATTCAATTTATCTTCAATTTATCCTTAGAAACTGACATGTAAAACAGCGGCAGAGCTAAAGTTGTTCAAGGAGCCGCGGCGCCCCGCATCAGTTTGTGGTCTGATATTCACCTAATGCAATATCTGGCTGGCCATTTAAATGATTTGCTTTTTGTTTATAGTAGTTCCGTTTTATTCAGACATCCTCTTATATTACTCATTAATTCAGTACCTCGGAGGGTGTATGTTTTATGTGCATAATCTTTAATCTCTAATCTATTCAAGTATTGGGCACCAATAAGTTTGTATTAATATTCATCAGTTTTATTCAAAGCACCAATCTATTAATACTTAGATCAGCTATTATATTTCTATCTATTTCGTATTCGGCCGCTCGGTTGGTTGGTAATTCCATGTTTGGTCCACCCCGACTTTATTATTATAGTGCAGCCTTCAGATGAGACCGAACCCCTTTCCCCGTAGCGCACATGGCAGCGACAGGTTTTGGCATAGTACGCAATACATTTACTTGTAGCCGTGGCACGCAAACGAACCGAAACCACATTATTCGACACGCAAGTCCACCTGTTGTCCATACTGAAAGTGGAACTGGTGGTCCGTGTATTCTTGCCCTGAGGTCGGTCCATCATGCGATGTAGATGAGGGACTCTGCTTTCTCACGCTGAATCGCTGATACATTCATCTAAGCCAGTTTTGAATTGAAGCATTATTGGTAATTCGACGAAATACAACTTCGTTTTAACTATATTTTCTTAATTATTTCATCATATAATTGATATAGCAATTAGTTTTTTCATATTTCCATGATTGTAACCGAAACCGATACGTTCTTCTCAACTCTGGTAAATTTGAATTTATGGTCAATTTAGATTGAGCTAATTACGTACATTGCATGAATTTTTGCTTACAACACCAACATAGCGTAATCGCCTGAACAGCGGAGAAAGAGCCAAACATTAAAATAAATACAATTTTGTAAAACGAATTTTTATTCGTATTATTAAGGGGAGTTCTTAAGGTATACGTACTTATAGTCTTGACGAGTTCTAAAACCACTGTCTGCAATTTTATGTGTGTCCTATCGAAGTTGATATTGTTCTTCATCTCCTTCAGATCTCGATGAAAGCAGGAGCCTTAGCACATGTTCTAGTAGAATGCACACTACCAACCTATCATGGAATACATGTTCAAGCCTGCCGTGTAGAGAAGTGACACAGCCACATACTGGAAGTTTTCAGTCTTTGTACTCCTTAATAATATTTTCACAACACCCTCGAAAGATTTGGAATATTTTTTTTTTCTGTCGTGTTATGGGGTTCAGGCCGTTATGGCTTTTAATAACCTTCAAAATCCGTGTACTATCAAAAATACCCGATTTTACTTTTTCGGAACCAAGGTTAGGAAAGTATGAAGATAGGAACTGTGCAACAGTCGCTCCAGCTGATAAGCTCGGAAATACAATTTTTTCAACCATTTCACCTATTATTTTCAAGTATTTATCTTTATTCACTCACTTATCTCATGAATGACAAGCCATTGATAACAGTTTATTATATCAAATTTGAGTGAAGCCCATGGCATTCACCAGGCTGATTCTTAATTTTTTTCACTTACTTTATGTCCCACTTCTCAAGTTACAAGCACATTCCGTTGAGGAATAAAGGTAACGTTTGTACTCAATTTATATCTTATACCTAGTGCAGACAAGTGAAATTAATGAAAGATACAATATTTTATGCATATTCGTAAGGGCTCAAGATCCATCCTGACCACCAAGGTGCGCATCGTGCGTTTCTTTCGCACTTACTGTAAGTCACTAGTGCGCAGTCTCTGGCAGTGTTGCTGTGAAACATCTACTCTACCATGCTTGCAGTGATGGTTACTGTGCCATGTTTGCTGTGATGGTTGCTGTGATGGGGTTGCAGTGGCATTTTGCTGTGCTGGTTGCTATGGTAGGGTTGCAGTGGCGGTGGCAGCCTTAGTGTTGGAGTGTCGATTGTGTGGAAGGTTGCTATGAGAACATATATAGCTTAAAGCCCAGCATACTTGTCTCAGGCCATACCTGAAAAACTCGATCTACCTAAAGAAAACCAACATTTTTCTACTCGTAGACGTTACGCAACCTATGAACAGGTTTTAAGTTCAAGTAAGCAGGTTTTATACGAGTTGTAGACCTATTTAATGTACGCTCTCGTTGTTAAAATGCCGTTAATGGAATGTGTTCGCACCGGAGTTTTTTCGGCACAGCGGCTGAATTCAATACACGTAGCAATATTGAGCGCCCATCACGTCTCACGATGTGTAGACGAGGAAGCTTGCTGTAGGCCGCTGGTATGAACAAATTGCAAGTCTACGTTCATCCTTGGCCTAGAAAACACCTTCTTAGTTATACCATATACAACGTGTTAATTGCCAATCCTATCATTCGCACTTACAGCGATACTTAGACATATTTTGCACCAACTCTCAAATTCATCCAAGTGTCTCTTTTTGTATAAATTTGTGGAAAATTCTTTTTGTTAGAATGTACTCTACCGCTAGCTTTTTTAAAAAACATATGATTTTAGAAAATTCACGAAATTATTGAAAATGTTCTGACTCTGATAATTTTCGTTTCCTTCAATTGATTGACACTGACCCATTTGCTCAAGATGCATTCTCTGAACAAATCCATGAGGCATTCTTTGATTAAATCTATGTCCGTATCCGATGACCGGCCGCCTTCCTTCTTCCGCGTACCTCTACTAGTTTTACATCAGAGAAAATGTTGCAAATACGAGCCAGGCTCGCACCTTCGCTCCTTTGAACTGGAAGCGTTCAGATAAACAAAGCATAGAGGCTAGTGCTCAATTGATTGGGGCGAAGTGAATGTCTTCCAGAAGCTTAATGCGAGCGGAAGGTGCACAGAGCCTAGATTACGTAGAGCCTAGCCTCTAGCCTGGCTGAACAATCGTTGTCCTTCGCTACTTTCTTGCTCAATTGGCCTCTCACACACAGCTTAATTATGCTACCTCTTCTGGCTCAAGGTTTGCAGTGAAGAAATGTACACAGAGAGTTAACCAATCTGGAACTTTCGCAGGCGGTAGACATTCGAATGCCAACCGAGCGGCGTTAAAATTCATTCGGTATCAAACTTCTCTGAATAACACAGAAATCTAAACACTCAAACTAATCACACGAAACTTCAATTGGATGACATTGTCCCGTCGTGTAGTGCACAGGTTTTGGGCCGTGATTAGAGAATTTTTGCAATAGGAGTTCAGGTACGGCTAGCTATTGTTTGATAATACATTGAAAAGTGTGTGTAGAATCACTCTATATTTTCGTTCTGATGAATTATTTCAGTGGATTTTTCCTAACACACTTAGTTCAAACTTGTGTCCGTTGAACACAAGTGCCACTCTTACAACACGCATAAGAAACGGCCTGGCCTGCCTATACCTGGGCTGGTGACCCAGCTTTGATAGGAACGGATAGCTTCTATAGGCCTGCTGGATAGCCTGGAACTTGTTGTTGTTTCGATGCCACTAGGAAAGTGTGGAAGAGGTGGCGCATAGTGGCCAGAAAGAGGAAACAGAAATGGAAAAGACAGTGAGAGATGGAAAAGGCGAATTGTGCATGGTTGGGTGGTTTATAGGTACCAGTGTGTGTTCGCGATGAATTTCAGTGCTTTATTTTGGACTTTCTGCAGGTGTGATTTTACTGTTTTGGATAGGGTGTGTAGGGTTATTGAGGATAAATGAGAGCTGACGTAACGTAGGTATAGAGTGCGTTTTATGTTCGAAGGGAGGTGATACAAGGAATCTGTATATTTTATGTAGATTTGCAAAGGCTATTACTGTCTTAAATGTTACTTTTTTGAGGCCTGAAATCTTGCGTTGTAAATTTTAATTCTAAGACCGTTCCATTTTTCGTGTATGGGTAGTGAGTGTTGTCTATATGAATATGTCAGATGTTTTTCGCCTAGTGATGGGGATGATTTTGTATTTCGTAATGTTGGTCCTAATTGGCCATGTGTTTTCGAATGTGTTCATCTGTTGGATGACGTGTTGCATTTATAGTGCAGCATCGTTGTGTTTGTAGCGTCATGTTGTTATTTGTATTATATCGTCTGCGAATGGTGTGTAATCTGTATTGGGTAATGAAGGTGGGAGGTCATGTGTGTAGAAGCTGTATAGTGTGGGGGAGAGACAAGCCCTTTGGGGACACATGTGTGGAGATATTATGGGGGACCTACGTGGTTACCTATTCTGATGAATGTTGTTCTGTCACACTGTCAGTGATTTAGTGAAATTTAGTGATTCTGCAAGTGATTTAGTGAAAGATGGGTGGATGTTGTATTAGATGATTTTGTGTTGTAGTCTGGTGTGCCAAACTTTATCGAAGGCTTTGGTCACATCGCGGAGCACTATGTCGATGGTGTGTCTTTGTGCTGTGTTTATGGCGTGAGATTCGTGAAATGTGGCTGGTGCTGTATGCATCGCTCTCTGTTCCCTAAAGTCGTGTTGTCTAGTGTTGTGTACGTTGTGGATGGTGAGGTGTTCATTTAGTCTGTTGTTCAATATTTTTTCCAAAAGCTTCCGGTGTATGCCCAGTAATGAAATCGATCTGTAGTTGTGAACTTGGTGTTGTGAAGTGTTGAGTTTGGGAAGGAATATCATGGTGGCGTGCTTTAGTGAGGAAGGAAAGTAACCAGCAGAGATGGAGTGATTGAATATGTATAGAAAGTAGTGTATCATGTTTTTGGGTTGGTGTTTGAGTTGTAGAGTTGTGATGCCTGTGGGACCGGGTCCTTTCTGCTTAAATATTTTTAGTGCGCGTAGTAGTTCTCTGACTGTGATGGGTGTGAAGTCTACTTGGTGGAATCGGGGGAGGTCGCCGGTATTGTATGGATGTATGGATGGAAGGCTGCTAATCCAAATACGATTGGTGTGGAGGCTGCTAGCTGGTCCGTGGCTTAGAGAGAGCGCCAGAAATCACAATTGCACTAGTTGCCACGAGGGGCGGCACTAGTTGCCACGAGGGGCCGCACTAGTTGCCACGAGGGGACTGCACTATTTGCCACGAGGGGACCGCACTATTTGCCACGAGGGGCCGCAATAGTTGCCACGAGGGGCCGCACTAGTTGCCACGAGGGGCCGCACTAGTTGCCACGAGGGGCCGCACTAGTTGCCACGAGGGGCCACGAACTGCGCACGCAAAAACTATAAACATATTGCGAAACGTTGCATAGACACCGTATAGGTTAGGACACTGTCATGGAGTGGTCATAAGTGGACGCGCTCTCCACTGCGGGACTCCTGCATGTCCTATGGCTTCCGACTGTCTAATTGAGTTTTTCTTCTGTTGTGATTTTCTTGAAATTTGAAATTAATTGGTTTTTATATGCTGCAAAAATTGTTCTTTTTGTGTATTACATCCGGAAGCTTTTCATATCCAAACAATGTTAGCGTAGATCTTGTGTAGTTAGTGTATAGCTGTAGTAAATGAGTCCTCATGGTAGGTGAGGAATTACGAATTTATTTTACTTGGTTCTTAAAATATTTGTCATGTTGCAACCAGGAGCGTTAGGAGTTACAAAAATTTCTCCATATGTTTGGTATACTGACACATATTTTAACATGATCATGTTGATGATTTATTCTTAAAATATGCAAATGATTACTTTCGAGGCGGGTTTTTGTTGCCATTGATGCACGAGGCAGTAAATTGACCGTCCCAGTAAAGACCGAAACAATTGAGTGTGGCGAGCCTGTCTCTTGCGGTGCGTCACTCGCTTGTGCTCCCTTGCCTTCTAATCCACTAGTGTGAGTCATTTATACTGAGAACCATTATATAGCATATGTAGTGCCCTATGCGGGCGATGTTATTGTGTAAATAATTCTATATTATCGGGGTTATGTTTATTTTATATGGTATGTTATTTTATATATTATTCAATGTTGATATAATATTATAGAATTAATAATAATTATATTTTATTATAAAATGCAATATTCCTCATTGCATGCATTTTATACGAAGTGTATAAAACCGCATGTAATAGTTGATATTAAACAAAGCGGTATAGAATTACTTGTTGAAATGTGGGATTAACGGAACATGGACGGTTTAAACAAGACTTTCGAGGCTCGTTTGATGTTTGGCAGGCTGCAGTGAGAGGTTCGTCTGTCAGAGGTCGGTTTAGAGTTCGTGCCCGTGACCTTGCAAGTACGACGATGGTCTTTACTTGCGGTTGCGTACCTCAGCTGCCGCCGTCAACTTTCACTTGGCCAACATTTGCTGCGTCTCTTCTGCCTAAAACTCCATGCATACGTCGCGGCCTTTGTGTACAGGGAGAAAATGACTAGAATTTTCCTGCTCGTAAATCAATATAACCAAAATTTTAGTTCTCCTGAGTTTTTAAACACCAATTTATATTAGTTTGTAATTATTTTTTGACAGTATGAACACCTGGAATTCACTCTGCGTCACATATGCATGTGTTCCTACACATTTACTTTTGTATTGGATCTATAAAAACTGCACTACTTTGGCAAACAAAGAACCTTTTGCTGTTAAATTGTGGCACTATAGGCATATCTTTCTAGCATCATTTTAATTGCTTAAACAGGCGCCATGATTTATAAATTATTATTGGACTTTTAATTACACTGAGTGCCCGATTATTCTCAGGGCAGATGAGCGTTGATGTTCAAATCCTTCAATGCTTGTTGACTTATGTAAGAATCCCACTAAATTGTAAATCTCACACCTAAGAGTTGTCCTAAAATTATTCATCGTATATCTAAAAGTTCTCACCTTCACTTTCTTCGCAGTAGATTCATTAATTCTAACGAGCAGAGCTTCAATAAGGCTAGGAAAATAGCTGGCATAGTTGTTGATAAGGGAGGTATGGTCGAAAGTATGGAACTAGAGGATCTCCATTTCCAGGAAACGATGGCCGTCGGTAACGGTTCTTAGCCCTGCATTTCATGAGCAAAAGAAAAGGTACTGTATTTTGGGGCGTTTGGTGCCGACACATATATACGCTCGAGTCACTTACGCCTGTCACTTGATTTTCGCACTTACGCATGTCAATAAATGTTGGATGAAGTGTTAAATATTGTACCGTAGATCATATTATTTTACTAAGTAAGAGTAGAATAGAGATTAAAGAAGAATCAAAATAGTAGGGCAAAATGTTATAATGAATATTTTTAGAATATTTTACAAATAATGTGAATGTTCATAAGATTGTGTGCTCACGTAGTCAAAGCATGGGACATTCAATCCTGGAAAGAGCATTAAGTAATGTTACTCGAGGGCTCAAGTCCGTTAGAGTACAAACCAGGGCCAACCGTCTCAGTCTTGTGTCGAGGTCTATTTTAGTGTCGCTATAATTACGAATCATCTTACGTCATTAATATCGGGAGCTAAAAGGGTCTTCCTGATGCAGCTTTGGCTGCCGTCATTTAGGCGGTGAACGACGGTACTGGTCTCATCCATCGCTAGAGACAACCATGACATCGCTAAGCAACGACTGCCTCTGACATAATACGCATTAGCAATTTTTCACGTGCATTCATTCCACAATAATTGCTCCTGTGAAGTGCTCACCAAAAGCGCCAGGGAATATCACAGCATAACGTCAGTATGCGATAGCGTTGTCTCTCAGCTTATGCTTGCTTTAATACATAAGAACACGAGTGAGCATAACTTACGCTGCTTAATGTAATGAGTCGCCGCGCCACTCGTCCATCACTCGAGGGGAGCTTTGTTCGAGGGACGAGCCTGGGGCGTGAACTGGGTCGTTCCTCGGCATCGATTCAAGCCGGGACTTCATTATTTTTGGGTCATTACCATGTCATAGTCATGCCAGTAATTTTAGTAATGAGCTTATTCTCATTGTAGAATCGTCGCATTCTACGTATTTCCTTTATTCCCAATACTAATCTGAAGTTAGTAAGGTGAATGAATGTTCTCTCAAAATTTTAATTTTATCAATGCACTTTATAGGGTAATGTCGCCACTGTAGTGGCGAATCTCAATTAGCTCTATCTATTTGTATTGCCTTTAGGCTAATTTTTATGCCCATAAGACGTCATAACTTTTGGCACGTTGCTATGACCCGGATTTATAGTAATTGACTTCACACTACGCTCAGTTAGTTCATTGCGTCCTGACCAGAAATTAGGTCTCATCGCCGCTGGCCTTCCACGTGAACTACTTCATCGCGCTGTTGCTGCCGATTTAATGCTCTTTAATGACCGTCATTAGGAGGACGCAGACTTGCTGGCACGCTTTCCTAATGTTTTTGGAATTACTCTTCATGATTGAAATAATGGCTCAGCCCATGAACGGACGCAATAACGTGCTATGAGCTGCGCAGTTCGTCTGATTGGACGCGCCTTGAGTCCATGCGTTACATGTTACAGTCAAGCGTTCTTATCAATTCGTAACCGCTTCATTCTCTTAGTAAGATTAGAAGAATTAGGCAGTTGTGCACAATCGATTTTATCATTACCATTATCAAGGTTGTTTAATAAACAGAAATGTGATGCCTTTATGAAGTATATATAGCTCAATATTAATAGCCTTGTTTATTTATAGAACATTCTTTTGGACCTTAAGATTGCCGCCTGTAACTCGCTGCAAGTTGTCTAAAAAGGAACATCAATTTGTAGTCATGAATCTAAGAAAGAGTTCCAACAGGCCATAAGCTTATTTCTTCAGTGCCGACCCTTCTATTCTAAGAGTTATTTTGGGCCAAGTAAATTGTCCTGTGGCAATCATCGCACTTGAATAGGTTTACCTGTGACCACGAAAAAGTCACAGGTATTAAAAACCTGAGAAGTATATTAAAGTACATTATTTCTTATTCAATACAGTGCAAAGCGCAATATGAAGTATATTGCATTAATGTAATTAATAAGATCGTTATTATGACAAAGCGCCCTCTCCTAGAACCCCGCATGACGATATTATAAGGAAATGAAGCTTTACATTTCTGTGTCCGTTGATGCGCACCATCCAACAACTCAAGCCGAGTTAACCTCTTTAGATGGCAAATCGTAAAAGGCAGCAAAATCTCTATAGTAGAATTATCTTAGAAATGTTTAAAGTTGAAAAATTTAAATACCAGCGGCATTTTGATTTACTTTAATTGCATCCTCTTTTGTGCTTTTCTTTGATAATACATCTTTAGTGCGTTGATAATTTCCATTGATGCTTTTTTTAACAGATGAAAGTTAAATGGATCTTTACTCAAATCAGCGTCTTTTCTCGTGTTTGCGAGCATTGAAGTTAATAGTCTAGAAAGCGATCAAATGTTGGTATAATAGAGAAATTAACTCGACATTTTTAGGGCAGAATTTATGCTGTTGATTCCGACTGTGTAAAGTTACTGCGTATGTCCAATGTCCATCCGACGCCTGAGCACTTCGGGATGAGTTCTTAGAAGGCGGCTGCCTCTAATTACTAGACATAATTTACTGAACAAAAAGATTTTGACTCCAACAGATTTGGCCGAAAAATTTTTTCGGACAAATACTACTACCGCACTGAGCCAAGCAATCTAATTTATTCCACGCTTCCAGGCCTGCAAGAAGCGCTAGCAGGGGGCGGAGGAGGTTCAGGGGTTGACGTTTCGTCCATCCTGGCGGGAAGTCGCTCTGACAGAGACCTTGCACGAGCTATTTGCGGCAGCGGGGGCAGCGGCGGAAGCTCAGATTCGCTGACGAACCTTCTAGTGTACCAGTACCTGATGGGGTCCTTGCCTGAGCGAGGTGCTCCTGCCGACAGCTCATCCCATGGTCGGTCGACATCGTCGGCAGCAGCTCTACAGGCGCTGCTTGGCGATCGAATCGAAGTACGTTCCTCGTGGAAAACTGCCTTATTGTAGATTAAATTGAGTGTAATTTTTGTTCATCACATTAGTTTAATTTATAGACCTCTTTACCCATATATCAATTCTTGCTTATTTGAATTTTAAATCTCGTAACCTTGGTTATGCTACAAATAAATTCAAAAAATAAATTATTTCCATACCATTGAGCTTCGTTTTATAAATGCGTTTCAACTTACAGTATTTCAACTTCAAAACCAATCATATTTGAAAGAATGAAATATCTACCTGAGATTCCCGTCTGAAGAAAAAACATTATATGTTATTTATTAACTTCAGGGTCCCCTGGTCTCTACCCGCACGACGGTGTCCACATCGCTGACGACGACCACCGTCTTGATCGAGCCCACGACGCGCTTCCTGACGTCGTCGTCGACCTACACGACAACCGTCACCAACATCGACACCAAAGTCATACCTGTCATCTTTAGAGGGTCTAAAGTGACAACTACATTCACGGAATCCACCACTGAGGTATGGCATCAAGATATCGATAAAATTGCGAACCTTTTGTGTGTCTCATATTACCGAAATGTTAATAAGGTGCATGTTTGCCCGTGTAAACGAACCGCTTTACAGTCGCATCCTTGATCGTATCTTTTGAAATAGATATGATGAAAATCAACTCATGGCTTGTAAGCTTGCAAATTGAAGGCACATCTTTAAATTTCAGGTGATCGTAGCGACGGAGTTCATGACGAGCTCAACAGTGGACTCTCCGACCATCCTTCAGACCCTGCCCGTGCATATCACATTAACAGCGACAAGCACCCGCGGCCTCGATGGACACTTCACCCTGGCCGATCTGGTGCCTGGCGCATCCTCCGTCGTCCAGCAGCCCATCGCTACTTCAACTGTGGACCTCGACGCCTCAGGAGTTCTTCCGTCCAATTTAGACCTGAATAATATTGATCTCTCCCAGTATGACTTGAGCAGCTTAACTTCGGTATTTGGGGGATCGGACCAGAAGCAAATGGTCAACGCACTTGCAGCCTTGTTGGAGCAGTACGGAAATGAACCTCCTAAGCAAATTTCTGCAAAAATTACTTCCAGTGTTAGGCAAAGAAATGGCAGCGGGACGGGCAGGAAACAAGACTCAAAAAGAATTCCAGATTTCAATCATGACTTGTTTGTAGATCCCGATGAACCTCCGAAGTTTAACGTAATCAAAGGTTTTACGTTGAGCGATCGTGCTCCTGCCAACTCGGGCCCTCCTCGTGGTTCTGGAGGGGGAAGCGCGGCCACGGCAACTCGTTATAGCAAATATCACAAAAAACCTGATCCTGAAAATAATGGCGTCGCATCTCAATCCGGTAATGCCGATCGAGAGTCTGAACGATACTCTGCATCGGAATCTACGGGCAGGAAAGTTGATCCAAGGCCTCAGCGTCGACCAAACACTGAGAAGGAAAGCACCGCATTTGATAGATTTAGATCAACTAGCGTGCGAAACAGTCGTGGAATCGAATCGCAAAATAATTTCGGTTCCGAAGTCGGAGATTCTGATGTAAAACTAGGATCGCAAAAGACTAATAACGAAGAAGAAATACGGAAAGCCGCTAACCGCATCGGAACGCTGAAAAGATTCACTAGCAGAGGCAGACCTAACACAAGTCTTGAAAAAGTGGTCGCAGCCCAACCTGACAAAAATCTGCAAACGACTGTACTGACGATGTTTGTTTCCGGTACTGCCCCGGGAGACTTTAAAAAGACCGAACGTACAATCACCTTGCGATCATTCCAACCATCATCTAGGGTTAAACGAGATGTTTCCCAGACCACCACAGCCTTGCCGGAACACAACCCTCAAAATGTTGGCAACCATGTCGATGTGTCGTCACCTTTAGCCGAGGGTTATAAGTCGGCTGAGAAACTCGCACCAGAAGAAATCGTAAAATTCCTCAAAACTTTAGACAAAGATGCCGTTGAAGATATGATGCGATCTTTGAAGAAATGGGTCCATTATTACTCTTCACAGTTAATACAAAGTGAAAGCAGCAATAATGATCGTAATTCAAAGATCCCTTTGAACGAAGCTCCACTTTTGAGTTCATCTTTAACTTTAGACCCCGAAGCTTGGCATTCGGGGACCGCAGCTTTGTCGGCTGCCCGATCCACTTTATCGACTGAAGCGCCTTCATGTCCTTCTCCCGTCACAGTCACGAAAATAGTGTATCATACAGTTACTCTCACACCTTAGCATTAAATCCCTCTTCCTGTTACCAAAGTCAAAAGCTGCATGATGGCAATGAGAACAAACCATAGGTCGGCGTTAATGCCCAAAAAATTTTTTAATATAATCCGTGACCTCAAGAGATGAGATATCGCTCGGCCGGTATTGTAACACTAGACTGTGGATGTACGTTGTTGTTGCATTACTTTTATGATGAAAATTAAATCTGAAAGTGGAATGATGATGGTTTGTAATCATGTTGCAGCTTTTATGTTCTATAGTATTCGAATGTGTGCACTGTAATGACTATGCGTACCCGTTTTTATGTTGTTTACGAGTACTCAAAGCGTTCATTGTCTTCTCAGTCAGCATCATTTTATTCATTGTCAACTCCAAGACGAGTCCCCATTAAGCACAACGTATTTCTTCGTTAAGAAATATCATTGGTTATTGAAACAAATTTCTTGAAATTAACCTTCGATTATAAAGCCAGACCTAATTTGAAAACGTTCAAAATATTACTCGTATATGAAAATTGGTGTAATTTGTGTGCATTTGACTCATGTTTCTCCGGCAGTGAGTGATGAACTTGATTTTATCTGCTGGGAAGGATAACGTGAAATCTTTCAATTTTGAATCAACACTGTAAATAAGTTATTTTATGTAAATAATTCAACAGAAAGATGTTGCTATTTTGCATTAAAAATGTAGAAGTATTCGAGGAAAATAACGCATCAGCGCCTTGCTTCTAAGTTTCACGGCCTTCGATGAATGAAACTAAATAAGACTGAGCAGCTGAATATAGGCCAAGATTTTGATGACACATCGTTTCATCCGGTGGGCATCTTGACACGGGTCTTCATGAAGAAATTTCATTCTCGCTTTCGTGAACCATTAAACTGTTCACCAGCGCAAAGGTAAACATGTAACTTATTCTTCTGAATTTTGTTCCGGGAAGATGCGTTGTGCACTTTTATTTCGAATAAACGACACTTTCAAGTGTATTTCTAAGGGGTTTACTGCGGCACGCATGTTAACATGTTACTCAAATATTGGTCATGCTGCAGGTTCTAATGTCAAAAAATGATTGGGATAATCTGCCCGATAAATTTGATATTGATTCGAGGTTTGTACTATGTAGATATTTTAAATATTGCGTTGTTCTAAGCCAAAGCTTTCTTGTAATCTGAACAATCGATGGCAAATTGACAGACAACCCCACTGACCGACGCAGTTCTTGGAACACCGTGAACGTTGCAAAGGCGGACTTATTTGGAATTGTTTAGTTGCAATTCACTTATTTGTATTTGGACAAAGTCTGAGACTTTTTCAAATTAGCGATGAATCGTTTCATTAAACTCATTATAACAATGTGACAAGTTCAAATCAACTTGAGTCTTCCAGCAAACGCACGTAAGATCAACCGCTAAAGCTGGCGTGGGCCCACAGTCACCATAATGATGGATTTGGAACCCCCCCCCCACCAGTGATGAATAAAATACTATGTATTATTGTGAAATAAACCTTTTTTTGTTAATAGATTTCCTACACTAATAGTGTTACATTTTTTTCTCGTTTCAAAACATTGGAATTGGAAGCCAACGTTAAATTTATCATATTTCCATTTGTCGATAAGAGGACTTGGATAAAATTCGACGTCACATTGTTGCGCTTATTCGTTGGTAAGTCAAGTGTGTACACTTCCGAGTGCTTTATGTGAATCCATTTTTACTTGATTATTGTTTTCATCTTCAGCGAATGTCTAAATGGAGAATTTTTTGCGATTTTATCGCACCCCGAAATAATGACAGGGCGTGAAAAGCACCAGCAACGCACGCTTTTTTATAAATAAATAATAACTAAAGCACGTCATGATATTTTTTCGTCCTGTTTGTGCCATGTGTTTCGGAAGCTCTCTAAATTCAAATTTCAACGCAGGTACATCAATCGAATACAATAAATTCAATTCTTCCGTGTCCCCTGTGTTCGATGTAATACTTTGGTACTTGAATTATACGTGGGGAATTTTGCACTCTCAGCTCACATTTGTTGGTCGAGCGACAAAATATCATGCGAAGCTTGTCCCTCCGCTAGACTTGACTGAACGAGCAACAAAGGAAGTCAATTGCGCTAAGCTGACCTGTGTGAAGCGCGTGTGACCTGTGGTGCTATTGATCACTGCCTGTTGTCCTGTTTCATGTTCACACACATCGACATAAGCGCAGTTTAATGCATGTTTGCTGATGATTGTTAGATACTGTAAGACCTTGGTCTCATTCTCGGTACAAGAAGGGTCAGCTATATACCTTTGTTTGTGTAAGCTCTACAAAGCACTGTTGCGTGCGGACGAGTGATACGCGGCCACTTGTTTGCACTTTCAGGGTAATTCCTACACTTGTCGAAAGCCGATTCCTACTAATTTTGCCAATTTCAACAAATGCGGTGTATTTTATTGCTTGGTGTGTGTATAAAATACCATTAAAGTACTAAAAAATTTATTAATTGTACTTATACTTGCTTACCAACAAGACGCATTCATATCATACCTTCACGTAAGTTCGGAAAGCATATGAGACCTAAGCGCAAAGATTAGAAACATAGAAGCCTTCAACTGCTAGATTTTCTGTAAATTGATCAATTTCAGTGATATCAAGTCTAAATTTTTCTGTTAAATAGGGCATATACCTATACGAAGATCATAAATGCTTCCTAATAATGATGATCCAAGCATCATCAATAAAGTCAACTCTTTTTTCAGAAATTGTAGAAATTTTGTTAAAACTTTATAAGTATTGACTTGAATGAGCGAATTTCAAACTGACATACAAGAAGTCATGAAAAAATACTGCATTAGAGTTGAAATAAACTTATTACCAATTAAAAGCTTGACCTATAAGGCCTACGTGGTTTTTGCAAATAACTTTCATGTTTCATCTAAAACCATCTACACAGTTAAGATCTCCAGCTGGGTCCAATACTTGTACTCCGTTTGGCCATCCTAGGTCTGTTGACCAATGCTCTACTAAACTCTCCGGAATTCGTTCTTTTTCCTCTTAAAGTCGCAAGCTTACTAACCTTGATGCTAGGTTGAGACACACTTGCTTTTTTCATCATCTTCAGGTTACTTGGAGTATCTCGTCGCTGACTCGGGTGTCGATATTCGGGGTCAGTCTGAGTATATGAGTCTGCAATCGAACTTCTTCGATAATTAGGTCCGCCGTTCAGAAAGTCCATGGAGCCTGATAAACTTTGATTCTCAAGAAGACGAAGCTTCCTCCCTTGTTTGGAAATCTCTTGAATTTCATCGGGGAAAAGAAACTGAGTTACGTCGGGCGCCACAATCACAGGAGTCAATGGCGTCGCCTCAACCACTTTCAAAACATGGGTAGTGTTCCCGCTAACTACCTTGAGTCGCTGGCCAGGAGTAGCCAGCGAATTCCTCCTAGAACTTGATGAAGATAAGTGCCTACTTTCGTGATTGGAAAAATGCATAATTCGATTATCATCAGGCTGTAAGTTATTGCTGTATTCTTCCAACTTATACTTGATCAGAGTAATTTTCGGCACTTTTTTTCTTTCACTTTCATCTGAATTAATTTGTGTCAGCCTCCACTTGTTGTATTTACTAGAATACAAACTCAGCTGTGAAGGTGTTAGAATATCGTCTGGATTGTTAGGATATGTAGGAATCACTGCTATTGATCTGACGTCTTGATATTCCGAAATTTTTGGCATTTGAGGAGTGAAATAATTATTGTCGCTGTGTGTGGAGGTGGGTCGGGAATCTAATCTAGTGAGTGGCTCCGCGTAAAACAGCCTCGGTTGACTAGGTCTGTAAACTGGATCAACTCTGTTCTCCATCAGGCTGCTTGCGTTGAAGTTCTGGGCGGCTATGTATGCCGGGAGTGTGCCTGCTGGTCCGGAGGCGAAGCGACTGTTTGTGACGTCTGTTCCACTAATGATGAGATTTTCTTGCGAAGTATTGCTATTATCCTCAGCAACCGACGAAGGTAGAGTTATGGATGTTGCATTTGCTTGAGTCAAAAACCTATTGTCGCTCTCATCTGCAGGGCTAGAGGAACTGGTATGGGGGACACTAGATTGATTCATGACCAGCGATGGAGGTTGGAGTCGTTGAGAAGAGTGTATCGCTGCAGCAGGCAGACGTCTCTCACGATCGGTTGGTATCTGCAGTGTAATAATAAAGCATTTGCTTCAGTCTAATCATCAAAATTGTGAGTAACAGATCAATGCGATGCTTGATGCTCTCCAAGGCTTTTAGATTTCGATAAGTAGAATGGACAGCTGATACAACTTGTTCCATGTAAAGTAATTAAAATATTCTACTTTAAATTAGTATTAAAACCAACAATGGAATGCATCTCAAAGTACACTGTATTCTCTTGAAGAAGCTCACTCCTAACACTGAGGAAATGCCATGTGACTAATTTTATGAACGGATGCATCTAATGAAATTTGTTAGCACTCACCGTATGCGCAGGTTGACTGCCACGGCGCTGCGTCGATAGCCTATCCCCTGCCAGGCTGCTCGGCTGTCCTCCCATTCTATCTCTGTAATTAAACATTGCAAAATTTGTTTATAAATAGGAGTAAATTAAAATATTTTTTTAGAAAGTTTGTTAAAAAAATCATTTTCTGAGTATCGATTTGTTAAGATCATGATATCCTAATGCCGACACAATTTTAGTCACTGTCCAGAAAGAAAGTTATAATGATGATTTGCGATTCGTTAATGATCATCACCACATAAGTCAATGGATCGTACGCTCCAACGAAAGTTCTCGGGTCCCAAAGTGTGTTCTGCTTCCGTCAGTATTGCTTAGTTAATCTCAATTACAAATTTTTTCATCTACAGTCCTGAGTGTTTTGCGTAATTTGAATTGATTTTCGGATAAAAATATATATATTTTTTAAATTCAAAGTCGGATTCAGAAATTTGTGATGATAAGGAAATAACGAACACAGTGCAGGAATTTATTAAAAAAATTTTCGGGTGAAACACATCTAAGGTAAAATGCAATGTACACGATAGTTACAGGTCTACTTCACAACTCGAAGTAAATACGATGACACTCGGAAGTGGAAAAGAAGGTGATGAGTGACACACAAAGATGTGATAATCGAACATGGCTCATGAATCGATTGTTCGTTTTCGTTTGCCAATCGATAAAAAAGAAAAAAAAACATGCCAGTGTCAGTCACACAAATTTCGTAACGAAACTCTCCAAATTGACACGTAAGTGCCCATTAAGTGATAAATAGCAGGTGCTGGTGGGTACACACCGCCGAAGAGGTGATTTCGACACAGAATTTCCAGAGACTTGGTCATGACTGGCATCGTCAGCTCCATCGAGATGAATGTTGGCACTGCCTGGCAGTACAGTTTCTTGGGCAATTTTGTCTGGTTTTGTGTTGCGCCTGTTCCCTCGATTATAGTTTAGAGTCTGACCAATTCGAGCCTGACGAACAGTACTTTCTCCAGGCCTTTTGGACCTCCGAGAGGGAAATGACAATCTTGGAGGTTTTAGTCCTAATGATTCTCGACTTTTTGTTCCGTTTTGATTGATAAGGACTACAGAAGGACGCCCGCGCGACTTGGAGGCAGCAGTATTAGTCGGTCGCCCCTCATGCAATCTGTTAAAAATACTTTTCCGATTTGATATGCTTTGCTTGCGAGCTGACGATCTTCGCTTCTTGAGTGATTTGGCATCGCCACGTTTGAATCGATTGGACGCACTGGGCAATTGTTTGACAGAACTTCTTGAACCGGGAATATTACGGTTAACTAATCTCGCAGAATCCTTTGTACGGAGCGAATACGTTTCTTCTGGATCGTTGGCTATGACATCAAGTAATGATCTATCCAATACAGAAACTCTCCCATAGCAAGTCTCGTCATCCTCTGCCTCTGTGGTAGTCCCTCGTTCATGATTCCCTGAAGCTGAGATGACGCCTGAGTACCGCTTTAACCGTATCATGGCATTCTGGAGCAATTGCGTAGTTCTTCCAATGTTGTCTTCTCTTCTGGGAAGTCTTTTCTTAGGGCCGTCTAAAAAACTTTGAATGATGGAAAATTCTCTTTGCTTTTTCTTTGTTTCGGACATATTTGCGGACTTTCTTGACATGCGCCTTGAATTGTTCAAAGAGTGTTGCCTTCTAATCGCCGAAGTTGCTGGCGAGTCATCAACGCTCGCCGGTAGGTCATCTACGCTGCCTGGTAGATCGTCCACGCTGAAGTAAGGCTTCTTCACAATTTTGGGAGGCTCCTTGCTCTTATTCTCGATTGCTATCGAAATGCGCGCGCGTGACAAAATATTGAGATTTGGTTGTGGTTTTTTCATTTTAGGAGGTGAAGGCAATGGCGGAGGCGGAGCCCTTACGATGGTTGGGAAAGGGAGGACATCTTCGTGATATTTGATAGCTCGTTCTTCAGTCTCGATGTTTGACAGCATTGAAAGATCGTTTTTCAAAGCTTCAAATTCTTGATTTTCACCGAATATTGCTTCGCCTCTCGTTAACAACTCCCTCTCTTTTCTAAGTAGAAGAATGTAGTCACGCAGAGGCACATTATCGAGCCGTTTCTTGTTCCTCTTGGCCATGGGATGGATTTTACTGCCAGGGACATCGTCGGAGCTGAGAGCTCGGATGGGATCTATTATGGTCGGGTGCAGCGCAACGACAGGCGAACTCGTCGTATTCTTCGCGGTTTTAGCGCCCATTACTGCACCTTTTGAAACATTCACCAGTTGGGGAAGTTTTCTGTAAATCGTCGCGAGTTAACTTTGGACTATCAAGAAAATTCTAACACAAGTAGGCAGCGCTGCAACTTAGTAGAATACATCCAGAGAGTTCGAGTAAGCCTCGTTGATAAATTTGTATTTTTTCCTGTTAGAAGACTCTCGTAGTACACTGTCAGACACCCTCGACTCATTTAAACGAGACATTTGCAAAACTTGAAGTAAATTTTGGTTTAGTTTTAATTAACGTATAATACGACTATGCGCGGATTCGCAGCCGTCTACAGGGATTCTCGACATTTATACCTCAAAGATAATTCATCAACAGCAACATTCAAGGCTCACCTGGCAAAAAAATTCAAAGAAAAATTTTAAATAATTAAGATATGATTTTCACATTTGAAACTATTTGAATTATCAATGATCTTGGTTTGAATCTCAGATTATCATAATATGTTAATAATATATAAGCAGCGTTAATATAAGCAGCGTATAGGCCTCTGCGTCACTGACCTCGAGCTGAACTGACCGCACTCAGCGACTGCTGGAGCAACAATGATGAACTCAAACGCTCACTCCGCCCCGAAGGCTAATGCAAGCGTCAAATTCGCACAGATTTCGAAAAAAAAACACAGAAACGAAGTAATGGTATACATTCCCACAAATTAAATTTGGCATCGAACAAGAAAAATATAAAGCATTGCCTTACTTCGACCAAATAAGGCACTTCAATATTACGGAATCAAGCGAAATTTTGATCCTAATATTCTCTGTTAATACACCGATTTATTTCTTCAATAAACTTAAGCTAAAAACTATAGATCAAATTATTGCCCGTAGAAATGATTATAAAACTGAAGGGGAAATGAAACAAATTCGAACTTTCTTTCATTGTCCTAATATTACAAGCCTGGCCGTGCCCTCACACGCGTCGTACTCAACACTCGCCACCGCTTGAGAAAGCTTACAACTTTACGCACCGCAGCAACATTCACTAAACATCAAAAGAAATCTGATGCCAGGCTCATAAAATTTGTGACACAGAAGCAGAGCCTCGGAACATCAAAAGCCTGGGGCGAAAACGTCAGCAGCGTAACTCGATTAGATTTCTAAAATTGCACGACACCATAAAAAGTGTAACGACAAAATAAGTCATGAAATAAAAACACTTACTAAATAGCAATATAATCGCCAAATATCATTAAAACGTCGTAACTAATACGTGTCACGAGAGAATATCTTTGAGACAGAATAACGAACTTAAAGCAAAAATAGAAAGCTAAATGCAAAATATGTCGAATGAAAATTGTTCAGAAAAAATCCGTACGAATGCAAGTTTGCGAGACTTCGCGACACGTCAAAAGAATTGGAACAAGTTCGCTCACACGACCAGTGAAGAACCAAGCTACTTCCTTAAACGTCAGCCAGTCACTTTACTTAGGAAAATCAAGGCCAACTTCTGCAGTTCTACAAAATGCGTAGCTATCCTACACATTGCACTTCTAATCGTTAAGTAATCACAAGCAATTGATCTACCTGGTTAATCACACTATGTATACATAAGTGGTATAATATAAAATCAAATTAAGTGTTGAAGTAATGCACATACTAATGAATTAATATGCCACTATTTGAGTGTTCAAGAAGGGTGTCGGATATGAAATATCCAATAAATTTCAACTTTGTATTAAAAATCACAGTTCTTGAATTTCAAAACACAAATAAGCTATAACAACTAAGATGTTCAACAGCAATAATAGGATTTAGCATCCCCAGTTCTGCTAGGGCAGGGATCGCTTCTATGAGGTTAATAATGACTGGTTTAGTCATTAACCACCACGTCCACCAGAGGCGAGCACCACAGCTTGTATTATTGCGACACGTTGTGGTCACTAATATTTACCTGAGTCAGTGTCCAGCGACTGCACAGCTGTAAACTTGGTCCCTTAACATCTCATGTGACCTGTTCAAGCTCATTCTAACATACGTGTCTTGTACGTGAAAAAAACCATTAGAGTTACAATTCTGACAGATTCAGTAAATGAACTGTCGTAAAACATGGTCCTTTAATTCTATTGATCCTCAAATTATTGGTTAGTGAAGTCGTGATAAGCAACATCGATTGAACATAGCAACGTTGCATGGGTGACAAGATTGTGTACCTCAAGACTGTGACAAATTAAAAATAGAATAAAATTAACAGGGATACCCATAGGCAAAAAAATTTGCGCGGAGGATCAACAATTATGGACTGGGGCCGTTTTAACAAAACTCGGCTTGACTACAAATAGCACTCGATTTCTTGTCCGTTATTGGTTGGGGTTTCCTGAAGAGGCGTCAGTGATTGGCTGACGAAGTCACAAACTCTTAACAATATTTGATAACACGGCCGCTGAACAGAAAACAATACCAAGCACATCTCCGCTGCAGAACAAGAGAAGACGAAGCAAATGAGAGCGAGCTCTTTGTAATGCAAATAATAGTTAAGGTTTGTTCATAGAAAGACATATCTAAGCTGCGTGTACAAATGTAGTGTATATATTACAAAATTTTATATTAGTCTATAGCATAGCGCTTGAGAAGAATTACAAGATAAAGGACTTGGTCCAGTTGGTGCATCAATATAAATCAAAGGAATTAATTTCCATATTTCGCAACAAATTAATAATAGTAAAGTTTTTAAACCACAGATTAAAACTGCTTTACGGCATCAACTTGAATCCACAGTTTGAATAACCAAATATCACAGTAATAAATTATAAATAAACTAAAATCCTCTCGAAATTATTACTTACTCCATCAATTAATTAAAATAAGACAAGACGATTATAAGATCAAATTTGTTTCAACATTATTTATAAATAATTATATCATCCAAAATGCTATTCCAATTGTCATTATTATTTTGAAGTAAGCAATTTAGCAGTATAGGAGCAACAACAGCGGCGCAAACTATCATCACTAAATAAAAGTAGCAAAGTTAATTAGTCCGCGACAAGACAGCCCAAATTGCTGCCTCACTCAGACCGCCTACAACTTTCTTAGCCAAGAAAGAGGAGTCAAAAAAAAAATGTCACGCAGTAAACAGCATGAGTTAACACATAAATAAAATACTGACGCAAGTATTTATAGCATTTCAAACTACTTAGAAATGCGCCAAAGTGAGATTCGATCCATTGAATACTAGATTCAAATGAACATTTCTCAAAATAAATGCAGAAATTTAAATTAGAGTCCTTATTCTCGATAAACAACCAGTGTTATGATAGTTAAGTACAGCAGGAGGCAACTAAAGATTTATCGAGACATTAAGCACTAGCATATTGTGAAACATAAAGACGACTTCAAATTTGAAATTTTTTCTGATCTACTATACTTTCTGTCATACAACTACTCATCCGCGTTTGGCTTGCACTGTGCGTTGCTTAGACGGAAGACATCGAGTGTAAATATGTTCTTTTTCAAGTGAGTGAGACAACCGAATGGCACGGCTATCAGGCTGCATTCATTAATTGTTGTGCTAGCACCCTAATTAAACTTTCATTACTGAATTAAAATAGTAAAGACATGTATAGCTACGAAATAACGAGACTCGCTAATGTTTTATAACTGGCCAGATTGGCGTGCAAAGCATACAAATCATGCATGATTTACCATGAACAGTCACGGTGATTTTCTAGCGAGATCCTGTAAGATCTCGAAATAGAATAAAATTTTGGAGGGTCGGCTGCAAGTAATGATATCTCTTGGGTAAGTAGCAACGATTTTTGATGACAAATACCTACAATTAATCATATCAGAGCCGCAAACAACATCTGAAAGAAAAATTCTTATTTTCCAAGAAAACTTGATAATCTGGAGTTGACGAGCAGCAAGAAGAGCACTTAAATGCGGAAGGCCTCGCCCTGCGAGTTGATGTGCCGGAGACGCAAGTAGACGTCCGTGCCAATGCCTTGCATGGTCTGCACCTTCAGGGAGCCTCCCATGTACTGCGCGTACGCCCGCGACGTGGGGAGACCAAAACCAAACCTGTGCAGTAATGTACATGACAGATTAGAACACTCAATACTTGTACGCATCACTTAATATTTGTACACAACACTGAATACTGATACACAGCGCTTTATACTTTCTGGTGCATAAAAATTGGGGGTATCTTGTTGATCGAAATTATCTCGCGTACGACAAGGGAAAATCTTAAATATCTGGCTTCTTCATCAACAAGGTTTGCAACTCTAAAATTAAACTGATCGAATTTTAAATTTTTCACTTACAAATACAAAAAATATGTCAGTCCTACCTATATGAAAAGTCCTACAATAGCTATGGAATAGGAGTTACATCATTATATACTAATCACAAGCAACCGGTGTAACCACTACACGTGCAACACGGCCAATAACAGCCCAACATTCAATGAATCAGTGAAGGATCAGTAATCAGTAAAGGATCAGTAATCAGTAAAGGATCAGTAATCAGTAACGGATCAGTAATCAGTAACGGACCAGTAATCAGTAAAGGACCAGTAATCAGTAAAGGACCAGTAATCAGTAAAGGTTCACTAGTAAGTAAACTAACCCATGCATGGGGCCGCCCACAGGTCCGGGATTGACAGCCTCCATCATGTCAGAGAAGGCAGAGCTGCCGTCATCACCAGCCTCGGCTGCGGTGCTGGTCGCGCCAGACTCGCTCAACGAAGACGCCGTCGTGAAGTTGTACTCGAGCACGCGGCGCATGAGGTGGTGTGGGATACCTTTGCCGCGGTCACTTATTCTGCTCAACATCCAGCACGTTATTGGAACACTTACAAAAAAATAATTGATTAATGATTGCAATTGAATATCATTTAGCAATTATTAATGTCATGAGGATAAAGCATAACTACTAAGTAACAACCAACTAGAAATGTGTCATCAAATACTATAATACATTTAGAACCTGATAAGTGCATAGTCATTTTAAAAATTCCCTCCATATTTGACGTCATCAACTTCATTCTATAAAATATAACAGTAAAACTCACTCGGTTAATTAATAAAGATCTGGTACAAAAGTCTCATTCTTCTAGCCAATTTATTATTTCATCCCATGACTCAGAAAAGATTGGGCTAGAAATTTTGAGGTTTACACAACAAGTAAATACAAGCAGAAAATTAGCCAAAGAAGCCTGGTGCATGAAAGGGTTTGTCTCATGAAGAAGCTCACATGTCACAAGGTAGAGAATGCTATATAATAAATGCAAAAAGTTCACCTGATAACAAAATCAATCTCATTGGAGGCAATGGTGATATGGATGGGGGGCAAGTGTGGTTCTTCATCCTCCAAGTGGTTCTCGATGGTTGCTCGCACAGCGTTCTTCAGCAACTCAGGTAGGATGTATTCTAGTGGCACTGCAATACAAGCAAACCTCGGAGTGTCTACATGCTAAAAAATCCTGCTTTATTTCTGGTACAGAGATGTAGGTATATAAACCATAAACAAGTGCACGGTAATAAAAAATATCTAAACCCAGGAAAACATGGCATCCTTAGTAACATTCTAACTTTTTAACTCAAGCAAAAATAATATTTAACATATCAACAAATTAATCCCATTTGAGATATTCATCGAGATGTTTTATGTTTTATCCTCAAATTCACACACGTGATTGAACCAAAACTTGTCATTTCATCATTAATATTTTCTCCATGGTTAGTGTTACTGCCAGAAAATCTTACTTGATTTCCCCAAAAAATTGCAAAAAAAACTCAATTGATTATTTCAGCTTAAAATTTAATGTAAGCTGGAATATATCGAATTAAAAAACAATTCATCAGTTGATGAATCAATCAACAAATCTTGGTCAAAAAAGATGCTTCCACAACAAATGTTTTCCCAGACCACAACAACTCCAAAACGCCAAAGCTTAATATATTTTAACAAATGTTTTCCACATTCCTGACTGAGAAGAGCAAACCGCGCCTGAGAGAAATTTGGCCACTAACATTAATTAAGGTAAATGCACTCACGCTCGATGTAAGGGAAGGTGGCATCAACATGCCCCGACATCTTGATGGTGGGAGCACGTCCGTACTTGTGTGCAGCCATGCGCGTCACGAACTTGCTGTTGCGCTCTATCAGGTCTTTCAATGGCATCGATATGTTGATGATCCCAACGTGGTTAGGCTGAAATATTAGAAAAAGTAAATAGTTAGCAATAAAAATGTAAGATACACAGACTGAAAACTTGAAATGAAAAAATTTGAATTTAACTAGAGGTTCAGTGATTATATAACATAGTTGGGAGAAATTTTTATATCAGGTAGCAGGCAAGTTAACATCATTCCAACCCTTAATATGTATGGCTGAAGAGAAAAGATTCCTACTTAGGCACTTAATGACAAAAATGGGCATTCATTAAGCAATATATTTGATTTATGTACAAGAAGTTGAACATGACTAAACCTTTTGTGACTGACCAGACTTCTTGGTCCCAATCCACTAGGTACAAATAGAATTGACGATGGTAAATGTATACAAGATCAAAATGAGTCAAAGTCTTATAAAGTGAGAATAAACCTTATCATCTCGCAGAGCCAAGTGATGTTGAGCCAGCATACGTATGCTGAGGCGAGACGTCAGTGTTGTGTCCAAGAATCTTGCCACCACTTCTTGGTTGGTCACATGTCGCCGACACTCTCGAAAGCCTTCAGCAAGCATACTCACCACATCCTGAAGACATTATTAGAAATATATAGTCATATGGAGTAGATAGGACCAAAATCATTAACAAGCATATAACACCTATACCATGAATGACAGAAAAAGCCTAAACCTATCACAAGCTGTGTTGGTGCAATGGGCTTCCAGGCCTCAACTCAGACTTTAAAAATAATATAGTTTACTGCATAGAGCAAAAAAAAGTGAGATGGCCTCATCTTACACCAGTAGGGTAAGATGGGATGAGGCTGGAGTAAGACAGGACCAACTGGTAATTCTATGTTACAAGTTTTTAATCAAATGATGGACTTTATATTCCATATTATCCATTTAGCAACACATTATTATATGACACAACCACTTGTTACTTTTTTGTATTGCAGGAAGTCAACTTTAGTAGCAGTCACATTGGAGTATTCATCATGCAAAAATTTTATTAAGCTTCCCCTTACAGTAAGTTGGATTTGGTTCATTGAAGAGTACTGAGTAATATGTGTATATTCCAGTAGTGTCATTGTCTGTTACATGATCTGATATCCATTGTCATTGGTTATATTTTTCATGATTCCTTCAAACATTTCTTCAGGTCTTTCTACATTTAAGCTCTCCCAGTTGTTCAATTTATTGATCGTGTTTATTTTAATGGTTGAGAGTCATTATTGTCTGTCTCAGTCTATTTGCTTCTGCCTGTTATTCTGTCGAAGCAGTGTATTGTTCACTTTATTTTCAGCAAACGCTGTTGATCTCTTTCCTCTCTTTCTAATTTCAGGACCACTGGACTTCTAAAAGCTGCAATCAGGCATTGGATATGATGTTTCAGGAATAAATGGCATTGAGGCTCTTCGCATATCCAGTTGTTCTCAAGTCAATTGACCAGTTGATGGTGTTACTTTGATTTCTACAGCTAAATCTGTAGAATTTAGATGCTTCAATGTGTTCTGCTCAAGGAATATTGTATGCAATTTCAACTAGTTCATTTTTTGGCACTTGACAGATTGAATAACCATTCTCATGTTTTAGCTTGTGACTCCAAAGTCCAAGTACATTAAATTTTTAAATTGATCTTATCCAGTCTTGAAGTCCCATAAGTGGACTTATTCAGAAGATGAATTCCTGTAGTACCAAAGCTGCATTAATATTTCATTCAGATATGCCTGTCTGACACACAGCTTAACATCATGTTGTGGGTTTAGATAGGACCGGTTGTAGGGTAAAACAGGATCGTTTGGCAGTCCCCGTCTTACCCCATTTTAGAATGCATTTCAGGCAGTGATGGTAGCAGGTAAAAATACCTTGGATGTCTTGAAAGTTGCTTCTTACTAGAGGTTACCTGCCTACATCCACAAACCTTGCCAAAAAAAATTTCTGTTATTAGACAGAGCTTACCTATTTCCCACCAAATAAGGTTACCTATGTATTTTCTGACCTATTTTCACATAGGTTTTATTTAAAATTTTGCCAAAATTTTTTTATTTTCAGCACAATGTCAAAACAAATGGTTAAAATGATTGGAAAGTTGCTCTAACAGATTCTTTTGTCAAATTAAATTCAGTGCAATTAAATTGCATGCTATGACATATTTTTCTTACTCTCTAAGGCTGCAAACCTGTCCTACCTCATTTGACTATACTTGTAATAGATTTATTGTTTGGAACTCGACCCTCATCAAAGATACAAAAATAAACTTATTCAACTTACTATTTGATGAAAACAATATTACAAATGATATGTAATCTGCTCAAAAACACTGATTTTGAAACACAATCAACATGAAAACTTTACCAAAATCCAAATTTACATTCTTCATTTGCGCTGGAAAATTAATAAAGAATATTTTGCAACACTTGCCTTGTGATCTTCCAACAATTCCTGCAGTTTCATGCAGTACTTTTGTTCATCTTCATCTGTGAGTATTGGCCTGAATGAGTTCAGGATATTAAAGGCACGGATGTAGAGCTCATGCACGCCAAGAATCACAGGGTTTGATCCAACAATGAACGGCAGGTTCCTGAAATCCTTGATGCGGTGAGCAATGCGTATTGGTAGCTCCCTTTGTAGGTACTGGGCACTTTTCTGACAGCACAAAGATAAAGATCAACACAAATATATGAAACATATTTTGTATTATTCATCTGACACTGCATTAGAAATCAATTTCAATCTAATGATGATTAATAGAGGAAGATGATGAATAAAAAATATAGATGATTAATAAATCTTCATTACTGCCTTTCAATCATTTTATGCAAAGAGGCTTCAATTTGAATATTAACTAGGTAATAAATGTCTTTTCAATTTCAAACATGAAGTAGCACTCTTATCACTTAGCATGTATGTAGGTATATATTTTGAGCTTCTTACCAAGACATGTCGTCCATCTTTGCTTTTCCCCGAGTATAGTATAGTAGCTGGTGTGAGCCGCATAGATGCCTGAGGAAAGAATCATCAGTCCAATAGAGATTTGTTCTTAACTTGTGACAGCACATGACATCAAATATATTGTTGCAGCACATGACATATTGCAATAACTTTGATGGTATCTATTATAGGTACATAAGAATTTTGTTCATCAGATCAAAAGTTTCTTCAGTATTTTTTTTTTTTTTTCAACAGAACAGCACCTGAAAATTAGAGGCATTATGCTATCAAGTCTTTCGGTGCAGACATTTGACAAACATCAACAGTGACAAATATCTTCTTTCAAAGTTATGATTAGATTTTTAGAGCCTTCATATTTGCAACCTTATATAGGTATTTATTTTCTTTTTCATTCTTCAGATATTTGCCTAGCAATAAATGCAAAAATTGTCAATTTTGCCAAATAATAGAAGTGAAACACTTTTCTTCCTACTATAGGAAATTATGCAGGCTGCTAACATAGCTTGCTTGACATGTTCAAGATTGGAAAGTTCCTAGATAATACTGAAATCTTGAGGCTCCAAAATGACATTAATAACTTTGGAACCTGGTAAGTTGGTGACTCAAGAACTTTGGTTAACAATTAGATGGTGATAATTCATTTACTATCAATGCCAATAACATTGCGACAGCACTTAAGTTGTTGGCGCTCAATAGAATTGATCTACAGTATTTTATAACCAAAACTGAACCCCATCTCTCTAGGTCTAGCACAGCTTGACCTAGATCTAACAGTTTTGTAGTTGACTGGGAATTTTCTAACTTATCACTGAAATCTTGCTCATGAGTGCCATATTTTAAACACATTTCAAATCTTGTGGCCCAATCATGCTTTTTTGTTAACAATAAGTTAGGAGGCAATTTTTCTAGCTCCAGCAGGAATCTTGTGGCTCCAAAAATGGTGGGAAAGCTCTAGTCACAGCTTAAAAAGTAAGATTATATTCCATGCCTGTGCTGAGTGGCACCTAATGTGTCAATGATAGTAGTGACAATTTTCTGGTCCCAAAAGGATAGTTATAGTTGTAGCTCGGAAAACCAGGTTGCAGAGAGTTGGTGAATATTTCAAGTTCTTATGAGACACATCAGCATCAAAATCTGTGTCTTCATGTTACCGTAAAATAGGGTAACTTAGACCACTTTTTTTATAAATGGTGCCATTTTTTTACTAGCTAAATTAAACTTGAATTGAAACATGCAAAATACAGGTCTATACTCTAGCTTCACTCACCATAAATTGCTGGCTCCTGCCTCTCATAGTCTTTATGGAATTTCAAAAAAGTGATGGTCTTTGTTACCCCAGCCCTTGGGGTATCTTAGACCGGGTGGTAAAATCAATTATATTTTTTGGTAAAATAACTCCAGGTTTTGGTGCATTGTAGTAGAACTCTTCTAGTTACATATGCCAATGACAAACTTGAGGAAACTGTCATAGTTTGCAAATGGGGGGCACCGCCCCATAATGAGGGAAATGTGACTACCTAATGGCAGCCCTGATGGGGTAATATTGACTGGCTTGGAAATTAAGTTAAAATTACCATATATAAGACTATTTAGAGTTTGAAACATAAAGAAAAAACATAAATAGGCTGTCAAACATAAAATATGTTATATATGGTAATTTTATATTAACTTCCAAGCCGGTCTATGTTACCCCGTCAGGGCTGACATTAGGTGGTCTAAGTTACCCCATATGGGGGTGGCACCCCCCATTTGCAAACTATGACACTTGCCTAAAATTTGTCATTTGCATATGTAACTAGAAGAGTTCTACTACAATGCATCAAAACCTGGAGTTATTTTACCGAAAATTAAAAAAATTGGAGGGGGTACTCTGACAGGCTTTAAATAATAGCTTTTTTTTCATGGGTCACATTTTTAATTTTTTAACCTATTAGATATGCAAACTTTTTAAATCTTTCTATTGTGTTATGTAGCCTCGGTATTAGGCCTTTAATGACCATTGACAAATGCCCATTAATGCCCATTTGAGTTTTAGGGGCTTTTGTTAAAAAAACAAAAAGTGGTCTAAGTTACCCTGCCGGTCTAAGTTACCCATTTTACGGTACATCATACGGTAGTCTTGTTGGCACTGAATAACGAGCCTGCTGTTGCCTGTTGCCAATTCTTGTTATTTTCATGACTAGTTTGCAGGAAATCTAAAAACCATTATTTGACCAGATCTGTTTGTGGTTGAGCCATGAAAAAGCTCAATCATGAAAAAGCTATGGTATTTGAGGTCTTGATAGAGAATTTGAATGAAGTTTCACTGTAATTCTCCAATTGTCTAGGAGGTCAGCTTCATCTTTACCAATGAAAAGATATTGATCATACAAGTGTTTTGTGTTCCAACCGCTCATTTACTAGCTCCTGCCTTGTTACTAAATGAGAACACACTACCTTCAGTACCTTGTTACTGAATGAGAACACTCAAAGTAAATAAAGCATACTATACCTGACTACCAGATGTCCTTTAATTAATACAGCAGCCTTCTACTTCTAGGAGTTCTAGCATTTATTCTGTATCTGTAATCTTACAGGACGGCTTGTAATTTCACACCATTTTAATTGGGTTAAGTGAATTTACTATAAAAAAGATTGTGGAAAACATACCTGAAACAGAAAGGAATGATTTAGTGACAACCATCATATGTTTTGCAGAAATAAATCATAGTTTAGGTCAATTACTTTTCATTCTATGATGCCTGGTGCACAATTCTATAAATGACATTCTATGCACAATTTGGTGATGACCAATGATGCACTAATTTTTCGATAAGTGAAATTTTTTTTGCCAAGCAAGGTAAATGTAATCAATATTCTTTGTTTTTAATCAATTTCTTTCTTAACTGGAGCCTTTGCTAACTGAGGTTCTACTGTAAATGCGTTTTTGGGGGTGTCCCAAGTAGGGGCCGGTCTAAGTTACCCCACTATACGGTAGTGGCAGAGAAAAGAGTATTTTAGAGTTTAGACTCTCCCTTAAGTTCATATTTGAGTCCTATAAGTATAGTTAGACCATTAAAGTATCATGGATACCATCATACCAGCATTATCATACACAAGAAATTGGTTTAAATCTCCAGTAAATGAGGAAATTAAAAATGAAGCGATTCAAAAAAATCTGTGGTTTGTCACTATGGGCCGCACTCACCGACTCACTCACTCAGTACCTAATAAGTCAATATAAACACATGTTAGTTTAGTAACCGAGTATCATTGTGAAAAATTGTCTTACCTTGCAGGCAGCAGCATCAATTGCTGGTTGGTTATAAAATGATGAAACAGTTCGATTTCTTTCCCTTTCTGAAGATAGCACACCTCTAAATTCAATAAATTGCTGGGTTGTTGAAGACAGTTCCTTCCTGCATTGACATGTTGTTTGTTGAAAGAAAAAAGGTCTACACCGAGGTAGCATACTGATATTTTATTCAGCTATCACACTATAGTGACTAGGTATTAGGTAGGACCGTAGGGTATACGGCAGTTGAAATTAAGTTCTCAGCTTTCACTTTCTGTTTTCACACACTTTACACCAGGGAAAGATGATCTGAAATCAGTAATGTAATTTTTGTAATACAGTAAGATAATATACATTATCTTACTTACTGTATAAGTATATATTATACTTATAAGGCTGCAGGATAAAAATCAATACCATAAAAAAATTTTCATGTGTGAAAAATGTAGTATAATGAGAACTGATAAGTATATATTTATAGAGTATACCTACTTCCTGTAAGTTTTTAGCCTTACAGAATGGTGCTAATCGGGATTTCGCCTTAAACTACAAGGATTTCGTACGAGTAGGACTGACGAATCGTGATGTAACCGCAGGTAACAATGACATGAATAAAATGCAGTCAACTATAGACTATAGTTAGGTGAAATCTATGTCTCTACGTTTACGACCAGCCTGTAATCGCAAAGCAATAGCTTTTCTCACAAGCACCTGGCCACCTGCATTATAGTACCTTCCCGGCTTTTCCTGAGCAACTGGCAGCCCCTCCGTGGCGTAGGCAAGGGCAAAGTACAAATTCTGACTTTTTTTGCGGCTAGGCATCCGATCACGTTCTGAACACATGAAACAGGTGACGTCAATCGACGCTAAGGCGTGTTGCAATGCGCACGGAGAATGCATTTGAATTCAGAAATATGCTTAAGAACACGCAGAGGCTGATGCGCTGCATATATAAATGCAAAATTTGCGTAAGAGACGTATGAATATGTTTCATTCTACTATAATTCAATGGATGTAGGTGAGTGTGTGTTCACAGATTTTGAGTGTTTTAGCTTTTAAGGAGTTTGGGGTTCAATATACATACACCGCTTGAACGTGAAGATTTCTTGACAAACTAAAAATCCTTGATGATGCTTGAACTAAAACAATTAATTAGACTCTGGTCTCATTGCCGACGGGAGATGGAGCGATCAATTGCGCATCTGCAACCTGCGATATTTGACGTCGGAAATAATTTACTAACGCTTAAACATCACGATAAGCCTGTTGCAAGTGACCATGCACTCATGACCAATATTATCTTTTTTATTTGCTTGACAAAAGAAAGTTATCCCTGACGAGTACTTGGCAAGGTAGACTCATATATAGTTCAGCAATTGGTAGACGGGTGTATATATTTTTGCTCGGTGGCGCACAAAGATCAACAAATTAATCAGGTATGAGATTCAACAAATGACACAGTTCATGTACCTACTCCACTTAAATGCCTAAAAAATAAAATACTTTGAATATGACGGTTAAAGATTAATGCGATCTGGGCTAAGGTTGCATATATTAGTTCAACCATACTGTTTGCCGCATTTAGTCGCAATAATTTAGAAATTATTTTTTATGATAGGTGTGTTTAAACGGATAAAATGGTGGCAGCCATTATATCTGGCCAGTCCTAAACGCCAGCGGTTATAAGGTCATTACTCTCGTGGTTGAATTAATGATTACTCTATTGAGGCACCGGCAACTTATGAAGACTGTAGCGAGCGGCGGCCAGAAACTTGTCAAGCGACAAATTCGCGGCTAAATGATTAGCTGCGAATTATCGACAGAAAATATAATCTTTTTAATGTTTTTGTATGCTACTTAAAATTCTAACGTACAGGTACATGAGAAATAATTCTAAAGTCTCATTCACTTCTAATTAACTTCATTAATTTCGATTGCAATCCGTGGTCTAACGACGGTAGCTAACGTTGTCGCAAGCCTTTAGATGCTAAAAGCATTGACGACAATTGATTCATCTGTAAACAAAGAGTTCAACTTTCAAGAGAGAGGCATTGCTTCTACTTTCATCAATATCTTATTGATAAACTTGCAAACTTATAAAAAAACATTTGCGACCCTAATGATTAATGCGTGACCTTTAGGAATTCATCAATAAATTGGGTGGCTGCTCTGAGAAATTGTAATACCCGAGACCGAAATTCTCACCGATTTAGACTCTTTACCGCTTTTAAAGACATATAAAGGCGGCAAAGATTTAAAGAATATTGAAAGTGAATAATGGTCTTGAGTATACGCCTACTGGCCGGTAAAACTAGTAGTGGTCAGTTGTGGCCATTAGTAATGGCTGCCCTAATTGGCCCGCCTACAAGCTCTAGAATTTGGGTTGATTCAGTTGCAGTAGTTTCTAGCACTTCGGAAAGGACAATCTCATGCCAAATGCGATGATCGAAACAATAATTCAGTTCGAATTCATAGAAGCATATACCTTTGTGTATATTTATCGCCATCGGGTATTCCATAGGAAGGTCAACGTTGTAAGCACTATGCTCTGCTGGTGCCAAAATAACCATCGAATTGCGAGCCGTTTTCTCCTCGGAGTGAATGTTGGAAGATTTGCAGGCTGTCGTCACAAAAGCAGGCTGTCGCAGCTGCAGGCTGTTGGCGTCAAGACGCAAAAGAAAAGGAATTGAATATTGAGCACTAAGCAGTCAACTCAGCATTAATATGACTAGCATTTCAACATCCGCGACTTACGTCTTTATCGGGCGACTCTGTGTGTCCACGAAAGCTAGTGAGGGGCACGACTTCGCTTCTTAATGCGGTGGCACAGAAACGGCCGTACACGCTCCTCTAGTCTATCCAAGATGCCTGACAGCCACTAGGAAATTGGAGAGTTGTAAAGTAAAATCTCTTTTATGGCACTCAGAGTTGGTGAATATGCACGCTGCAATGTACATTCATTCTTACTAAATCCTTCGGGTAGCGACACCAATAGGGTTTCCTTACCAACTATTTTATTTCCTAAGTAGCTCCTTTCAAGCTAAGATTACATCATGTTAACTTGAATGTAATGCGTTAAGGAACCAACTCAACCAAGTATCATAACTGCAGTAGGGAAAACCGCAATCATACTGAAACGAAGAGAAATAATAAAAATGACTGTATTTTTAGCGCATTTTCTCATTTATGGAAAAAATGCACTATTGTGCTCGCCATGTCTGTCTGTCTGTCTGTTCGTTCGTCTGTCCGTCCGTCCGTGACGTCAAATTTTTGTCGACGAGAAAATGCGCTCTCTGTCACTCACTGCAGTGAGTACTGAGTTATATTTTTTATAGTTGGTTTGAGGGCCTGCGGTGACAAGGCACACACCAACCTAATCTTTGTCAGAAAATAGCTGTGTAGTCTCATTCCCTCGCCCAATATCGAATAGGAAATCTCATTTAGTTACTTTCAGTCAATTAGTTCAGTTATTTACCCATAAGCTAAAATGTCAAAATTTTGTAGATGTATTATAAATTACAGTTTTAACGGCAATTAGCACATGTCATGATTATACATTTATAACTCCTCGGTAATTTTCATCAAGTCACGCCGCCCCAGTAATTTGCACAATAAAGCTTTTATTGTTTGGTTTTGTAATTATTCTTGATAATTATGTTATTCGGCATTTAAGAAATACGATCCTCATCGAGAGATCAAAGGAGCTTCAATGGTATCCGATTTTAATTGGTAAAAAGTAGAATTTTCTATGGGCTTGGCAGCATGACGTCAATGAAGGGAATTATAACGCTGTCGATGTAACCACGGTTCCAAGGCTTTGGATCCTTTTTGATAGAAAAGAATCGACCAGGCGTTGAGAATATACGGTCATCGTTTTATTTCCGATGAGCTGGTTCGTTAATTGAAAAATATATCTTAATTGTGGGTAATTTTTTCTTCATAGAAAGAGATTTAACCTACTCCTTATAGAATGATTAAACATGACCATATTTGCTCGCCTGGGGCAATTTTCATAAGAAATTCTTAAAAATCAGGCGGACATTTTTGGTTAAGGAAATAAAAAGAAGTGAAAATTAATAATTTCTAATATTGCATTATAAGGTAGTTTGCATCAGTAATGTTTTACACGAACAAAGTTTTTGAAATTACATGAAATAATGAAGCGTGATTATATGGAACTCTATTGTAAAATACACAGCGCTATTCGTTATTAGGCGGTTAGAAGTCCCGCCGAGCCCAAATCAGGGACGTTAGGAATAGCAGTGGCAAGGTCTTGCACTGTGCAGCAGTAGATGGCGCCAGCCTCGTAGTCGCTGTAATTAATGCCATGAAGCCAAGTTAGCTGGTCACAAATGCTGCCGCCCGGACACAGCAAGGGGGCAACAATCTTTAGGTAAGGGTTGTTCACGCCGACGATAGCGGCCGCTTCGTTTGAGGACGGATCAAAAACAACCTGGATCGGACAACATTTTCAGAATGCTGAGCAATGGATTTCTAAGAGCAACAAAATATAGAAATACAATTATTTGAAAAGTCTATTCAAAAGTATTCTTATGACTCTTCTTGCTTTAAATTAATATTTTTTTATAACTGAATTGAAGGAATGACCTCACCTTCCATAAAACATCGGGCGCAGGAATGACCGTTTCATTTTGAGTTAGTCCCAGGAATATGTCAACAGGGTTGCCATTGACGTCGTCCAGCTGGAGGACATCCCAGCCTCCGCACCACACGGCGATGTCGGAGCCGTGAGCCGCTGCCATATCGCGCACGCTGGACTCCAGATACTATGTTGGAAAATATAAAACTTTATAGAAATCTCACAGAGAGGTAATTTTTGCAAGTTTTAGATGTCATAAGCGTAGCATGAAGTTTGTGAGATTTCATGGGCGGGACATCGATGAAAAACCAGGCTCACTGTGGAGCTAATTCGTTATCTAACGTGCATCTCTTTTCTACAGTCTAACTCTTCTCTGCCGTCCACGTCTCATCTTCCGTCCAAATCTTATCTACCGTCTATTTTTCTGCCCCGACTTTAATTCATTAATTTTTTTTGTTCTTGCACCTAGTAGCTAAAGATTAGTTACAGCGGTACGTTGAATTTTATGAAAGATTATGTAGCAAAGTTTACATAGCGGTTACTATGGGTATACTGTGAATGTAACACTGTTCAAACGGCAGGTGGTAACGTGTTCAAAAAATTTAAACACCAATCCAAAAAGTAAAAGACGACGTTTTCTGCTGGAGCGTCGTTGAAGCTAGATATCATGTGGTTCGTGTTCACGATTCACCTTCCAGTTGCCGTTATTGATGGTCTGCCAGAGCGGTGCAGCGTTTATGTAATAGTATCCTGCATCCTGCTCTTGTTCCGTCACAAAGTCCGTACCCGTTGCCAAGAGATTTCGTGCGAAGTATAGACTCTGGTTCACGTTGATCACACTCTGCGTGACAAGTTTATATGGTGATATAATTCAAGTTTGGGGCCACATTTAATTCAAAGGTCAATAACGATTCTAATCGAAATTGGATTCACGATAAAAGTTTGTGTCGCTAATGTAAGAGTACATCTAACGTAAAATGCGAACACATTTCTCGCGAAAGACATTCGGCAATGTGCAAAGTAGAGGCATGTAAAAACCGAAAAAATTACATTCAAGTGTGCACTTAATAACGTTTTTATTAGGCAATGATGTTTTAACATACAGCTATGAACGAAAATGTGTTACGGGTGAGAATTATATCTCAGCCCCGCCTTATGAATTGACGCATGCAACACTGACCGAGTCTCCAAGGATTGTTTCCATGAGGGTGATCTGCGACGCCTGCATGTAGCAGGTGTTGGCAGAGACGGTGAAAAAGCCTGTGTCACTCTTGACGCTCGGTGTGCTTGGGTTTGGGTCTCTAGCTGCAATATTTTCTCCTCGCACAATGTGGTACGAGAAAAGATTGGTCTCGAAAATAGGATCGAAACACACTGTGATCTGTAAAGAAATAATGACCATGAGTAGAACCATTAATTATTTTTATAGTTTCATGTCAAACAGATTGATGTAGATAAATTTGCAGTTCTATTGTTTCAACCAACGTTTGATGTAAGATATGTTATTAGTCCCATTACATCTTGGGCAATGGATTTGGGTAATGAGAAATTAAAATTAAATAATGGGTAACCAAATTTCCAGTGTAGCGCGCATGATGAATATTTCCTGCAATTGCCGTGTTATAATTTATAAGTAACGCCGTGTTAAGTAAACGGAAATACACCGTGTTAAGTAACAGCAACTTACCGTTGAGTAGAAACCATAGCCCAGGACATCAAAGCCAATCTGATGCATATCTCCCCCGGTGCCGCACGGCCCCAACCCTAGTAACAATTGTGGAAGGGGCCCATGTTGGCCCAAGGTGGCGTAACGATATTGGCCACATGTGGAAGTGACATATAGCAGCCTCATGGTTTTTGTGAAAATTCTGCCCAGCTAGGCCATGTAGAAATCACACGATTTCTACATAGAGCCAACATAGCTCCCACATGACAAAACCATGTNATAGCAATGTCATGCACATTCAGAGTAAGATAGCATCAATGTGGGCCCCATATGTTGAACCCGTAATGCCACCTCATTTCCACATTGTCACATGGGCCCCTCATGGGCCCATTGTACAATTGTTACTAGGGAAGTTCTTCTGGAGACTTTCTTTTGGTCGCGACGTGCAGCCAAGCTCCGTCATATTCCAGTCCTGTGTCCCCAAAACATCAATTTGTATGCAGGTATATTGTTGTTAAAGGAATATTCCACGAATTCAGCGAAATGAAGATTACTAAAAATGTCTTCATATTTAAATGTCTTCAACTGCTTGACGCAAAAGGAAGTGGAATTAAAATATCATCGATGTCGTATTTTCCTCGCCAAATTTGCCTTTTCACTCACTTGGCTGTCAATTATTATAATTACGGAATTAATGTTTGAAAAGCTAGAAGAAAATCGAATTCTCAAGTTTGAAAATTCGAGGGGACGAAATAGCTCCAGAAATTCTCAGCATTCCATAGTTTAGGCAAATTTATTCGGCAATATTTAATGAGCCATAGCGCGCTAGCATTTTTTCAGACTAGGAAAATTGTATCGTACTTTTTCCTCAACCAAGAGAATTCGTGGATCTATCCCTTGGGACGTTCAAAGATCTGTCGGTATATACATAAACAAACAAAAAAGATTTAAATATTTTGAAACTATTATAACGAGGTGACTCAAGCGTTTTGAATTTTACTAGTATTGTTACTAGAATTCCTATTCTAATTTTTTCATAGTAACAATTGTGAACGAATGAGAATCGTTCACGGTCTTTTTAGACATTTTTCACTCATTTCAATTTGTTTAAGCTAGGTGATAAATTATACTACATGTATGGGTTTTTAGCGAAGCCGGTTGAATAACTTTGACTTCCAACCGCTTCAGGGAAGATTGGTCTCAGAGAGAGGTGACGAGGGCGATTCCTTTTATGAGACAGCAGTTGTGTCCTGCTAGCCGATCGGTTAAGTTGCTGCTCTGACCATCCTAGTGGTAGCCAGTAACTGTCGATCTGGCATAAAGCTGTTGTCTAGCAGTGTGCCCTCTCCCTGACTGAACTGATTAAGTATTTGCCAGTGTCTGTGCTGCTCCTAACTGTAACCGTAACTGTAGAGTGTAGAGTGCACATTTTAAAGTGCTTATTTCTATTTATTGGAATAAACGTGTTGGAAACTTCAGTGGTGAACTGGAAAGTTGTGTTTTTCAGTTGTGTTCGATTATTTAAAAACGAACTTTTTAATAAGTTCGTGGCCAGCGTGCAACCTTGGGCGGCCATCCGTTGAAGCTAAGGTAGTGAACGTCCGGTCACACAATAAAAAATATAACTCAGTACTCACTGCAGTGAGTCGCAGAGAGCGCATTTTCTCGTCGACGAAAACGTGAAGTCACGGACGGACAGACAGACAGACAAACGGACGGACGGACATGGCGAGCACAATAGTGCATTTTTTCTAAAAATGAGAAAATACGCTAAAAAGACATGCCTGCGCGTCGATGAGAAGCGTGTTGGAAGAGCAAGTGGCTGTGACAGCTTCCAGCCCTAAGGCATCGATCGTGGTGCCCGGACACGCTGCGATCACCTCTTCTCCCTCGGTCAGTCTGAGAATGTTGTACTAGTATAGTATAGTATATAGTATAGTGCAGTGAACTAGTGATGTCGGCGCTAGAGAATATGCCAGTGGCCTGTCGCCGATACTTGAACTTTTTGTGACGTGTTCACAGGAGATTTATAAACAGGTCCTGTGACCGGAACTTTTCAAAACTGATATTGTAACCATTAACGCAACGAAAAAATTAATAATACCAAGTAATTCAGTTGTAATTAGCAGGTAAAGCACGTGACGAAGATGACTTACTTGACGACTCTGTTGCCACCTTCCAGCACGGGTAGCACCGTGCGCTCAGCGGCGACACTGAAGAGCAGCGGCGGGTACGGGGCGGGGAACTCCGTGTCCTTGTCCCACGCACAGTCCGCCATCGCTGCCCGTGGCAATTATTAAATGATATTTTTGCAGAAGAATTGATTACCATGGATACATATTTGAACAAAAAATATCATGAAAAGTATGGATATAGCTACACCAAAATGGCCTTCATCACTAATTTTAAACAAACTTCTTTGGATCGAGATAAGGTTCGAGGCAGTGCAGATACTAATCAGAAGAACAGCAGCTATTTACAAGTCTTAAGGTCAACAAAATCATTTTAAGGATATCTTTGCGAAGACAGTGAAGCAATGGGGGTTTGAAGACTGAGCAGCGCATCTATTGGAAAATAATTAATAAAGTGATACAATTAAAGTCAAACTTTTACCACGCAGAAATGTCGTCCCCGCTACCGAGAGGAACAGTAGAGCGCCGTAAGTGGACAACTTCATCTTAGCTCTCACTGACAAATCAGAAGCTAAACCGTATTTTTAGCATAAAGTAATGCGGATTTGTCTCTTTTAAGTACAGATGCGAACATGCAACATATGCAACTTCTCACAACAGATTGTACAGATGCAACTTCTCACAACAGATTGTACAGATGCAACTTCTTACACCAAGATTTCAGATGCAACTTCTCACAACAAGCTTCCCTTCTCACGATCAGCGCCAGCTAAACAAATTATCCCGGCAATCAACTGTAAACGCAAATATAGAAAAAAAGGAGCTGCCATCGTGATTTTGGTTTGTGCTCACATGACACGCTGAAGGCGACATTATCATTAAGCATGTGACTCACGCTACTGGCGCATGCCTGTTTATATGTGCTGCCATCGTGATATTTGGTTTGTGCTCGCATGACACGCTGAAACAAATATCACAATTGAGCATGTTCTCACGCTACAAGCGCATGCCTGAACGTGCATGCAATTCATGTATTTATCTGGCTAATAGACCTAAAGCATATCTATTTTTTGCCAATATTCGTACCGAAATATTGTTTCAAATAATTTGGTAGGTTCGTAATATCATGTTAGAAAAAATTCATAGGCATTTTTCGAAACTCTTGCCCTACCTCTTAACCTGCCGGCCAGAGTGAAGTTATTAGGTTTTACAGACAATTTTATCTATAGCTTTAGTGATTCACGATAATAAGTTGATTTCGATGTTACATTAATATTTTAGAAGAACTTGGACTTTTTATGACTTACTTATTTTATTCATTTTTTCCTAGTGCAGGGATAATTTTTTGTGTTTGGACTTCTATTTATTAAATTAATGCCTAAACGAATAGCGGGTGAAACTTATCAGGTTATATCTCTGGTAGTCGATGTTTTGCCAAGACTAAATATAGTTGAGTGAAACTAAGAAGCTGTGATTTTGTTGCAATCTCAGCTTAGGCAGTAGGTTTTCGTGCACTTCAGAGAGTCATTATCAATTTCATGCTGAAGGCGCAACTTTCAGTTCGGTACGCAGCGCCTTTGCCTTCATGTGAATAAGACTTTTAATTTGGTCATCTCGGAGCGCGGCGGTGCTGGTCGTTGGGGGAGCGCAGCTCCCCCAACCAATCAGCCGCGAACCACTCTGCAAGTTTGTCTTCCTCCGGCCCTGCATAAAACCTGCCGTGCACCACCAGGCTGCGGATCGAATAAGAATTCCGGGCACCGTTAAATTACGTAATTTTACGTTCACCACATCTGAGGTTAGGTTTCAGATAGCATAGTTCTGTTCCAAAATGTATCGCCCTTCGACGAGTGGCCGTTCGACCGAGGGCTGGTTCGACGCACGGCCTAGATATGATTGTCCAGAAGTGTTGAAGACTAGGTTCCGGAAGTTACATCCATGATAGTCCATTACATCCAGGGCAGTGGTGGTCTTCTGCAGGCGATCCGTCGTTGGGAGTTTCTCTATAGTTTATGCCAACAGTGGATATTTGCTCAACGCTTCTCATTATTCGGTTGCGCGGTCGAGGGACGTGAAGGTTACAATGTGCAGACCATCAGGTCGTGAGGTAATTATGTTCCGTCAAACTGGTGTGTGATTAAAGAGAGCTGGTGTAAGTAGAGCATCAGTCGAGAGTTCTTGCAGTAAATTTCGTAAAGTTAAATTACGCTTGAGGTTGTCCCTAATCAAGATTACACGGGGATATCCCCTAAAGATCCTAGCGAGTGTTGCGTCTGGGTTCAGTATTGGTGGGTTTGGGAGGAAATTTTAAACCCAAGAAATATTCGTTAAGAGATAAATCACTCTCAGCCAAAGGTTTTGTGATAAAATTCGGGATGACCGGTCAGGGAGAGTTATATTAACTATGATCAAAGGCGGGAATAATAATAGGACATTGAAGTAAATTCAATTTAATGGGTAGGCAGTTCAATTTTCTTCGTAAATTTAAGTATTTGCGATGCTTTGGAACTTGATCTGCGCTCCAAAATGCATCAGGTAAAGAAGTTCAAATTAGTGGTGCACCCTTGGAAATGCTGCACTGATGAAATTGAGAAGTAAAATATTTTTATTTGTGAACATTTTTATAAAATAAGAAAACTTCACGCATTTTCCTTGACATTTTAACCAGACTTAGATGGGGATATTTCCACTATCTCCATTAAGTTTAAAATCAATGCCGTTGCCAACTCTCATGGCTTAGGCTTCCAAATTCAATATACATTTGAAACGAAAATTTTACACACTTCAAGCAATTGTAATTATTAGCCAGTAGAAGCGAGAAATATGATTATGCTGAAATTGAACCATCATTCTCGAAGTGATTCGATATTATGAGGTTAGAAGTCCAGCCGAACCCAAATCAGGGACGTTAGGAATGGCAGTGGCAAGGTTTTGCACTGTGCAGCAGTAGATGGCGCCAGCCTCGTAGTCGCTGTAATTAATGTCATGAAGCCAAGTTAGCTGGTCACAAATGCTGCCGCCCGAACACAGCATAGAGGGCGCCGCGGTCAGGTAAGGATTGTTCACTCCGACGATGGCTGCAGCTTTGTTTGAGGACGGATCATAAACAACCTGAAACAAATGTTGTAATTTGTATTAAATGACTAGAAATTCGTAAGCGACAGATCTGCTATAAATAAATAGCAGACAGATTGAAAAAATAAGACCATAAAATGATGATTTCATTTCTCAGTTTGACGAAAATAATCGTTAACAAGGATTTAGAAGTCTTGACGAAAATCAATATTCAGATGACGAAATTCAATTATGTCTGCTTAACATAAAACTGTAATTGTGTTCACTCACCCTCCACGTAATATCAGGCGCTGGAATGACAGCTTCACCCCCAGTTAGTCCCAGGAATATGTCAACAGGGTTGCCATTGACGTCGTCGAGCTGGAGGACATCCCAGCCTCCGCACCACACGACGATGTCGGAGCCGTGAGCCGCTGCCATATCTCGCACGCTGAACTCCAAATACTGTAAAGGAGATGAAGAAATTGAAGAAAGAGGATTAGAAATTGCAAATTTTATGGAGAAGATAACAGTAATTTCAAAGAGCGCGGCCTGTACCAACATCAAGGTCGTAAGAATGTATGTTACTGCATTTCAATGTTTAGTATTGGCAAGGTTCCCCTCAAATATAAATTTGTTAAGCCGGGATCATGAGTGTTACGGAGTCAAACCCCAGATGGGCAAAAAGTAAAAATTAATGTTAACTTAGCGCAAGAAACCTAGAGCTCGCGATAATGACTAACCTTCCAATTGCCGTTATTGAAAGACTGCCACTGCGGTACCGCGTTGATGTAATAGTAGGTAGCATCTTGCTCCTGCTCCGTCACAAAGTCGGCATCAGCGGCCAAGTGCCCTCGCGCGAAGTAAAAACTCTTACCCACGTCGATAACGCTCTGCTTAACACATTCACGTCAATGTTAATGAGAAAGAGAGAACAATTGCACGAGAATCAACGAAGATCCGGTTTTATCAAACATGGATTCACCCCATCAAAAATCGAAATAGATACACGGCAAACGTTCATATCGGCCATGCTTTTCTATCAGTTACTGTTAAACAAAGGGTAAAGAAACTGGTTACCTTGAAGAAACTGGTTACCTACGCTGATACCTTGAAGACTATGTCTATCTATACAAAAGTAATATTGCATTTTTTGTCAGCAATAATATAATTATGCAGTAGAACAGGCGTCAAGAGAGAAGGCAATGCATTCAACGCTGCAACATATGACGCATGCGACTCTGACCGAGTCTCCGAGGATGGCGTCCATGAGGGCGATCTGGGAGTCCTGCTGGTAGCAGGTGTCGGCAGAGACTGTGAAGAAACCTGTGTCGCTCTTGAAGCTCGGCCGGTCAGGGTTGGTGTCTTGAGCAGCGATATTGGCGCCCCGCACGATGTAGTTCGAGTAAAGAGTGGTTTCGAAAATTGGGTCAAAACACACGGTGATCTGAAAAAAAATGAAACGGAAACTGGATCCTCACCAACGAAGTCGATTTGAAACTACAAAAAATAATTCCAGATTTGATTTTTGAATTTCCGACGCAATTAACTTGTCAGACAGTCATGGTCTCTTGGGACATGTTTGGGGTTTCGATTGCAATACTGAATTAGGTGATGAGGCGCAAAATGTAAAACTACACGATTATTTCAAGAAATTTAGTTGAACTACAATATTGGCTTCTCTTTACCGTTGGGTAGAAACCATAACCCGGGATAGCAAAGCCAATCTGATGCATTTCTCCTCCGGAGCCGCACGGCCCCAAATTTTTCTGGAGACTTTCTTTTGGTCGCGACTTGCAGCCAAGCTCTGCCAGGTCCCAGTCCTGAGACAGGAACATCAATATTCAGATGACGGAACGAAAATTTTATTCATAATCGTAACTCATATTGAACGGTCCTTTGTAGGTACAACAATTCTTTAGGAGCCACAATATTAGCGTAATTAATGTGAAATAATTATTTCGTTCATGAATGTAGTATTCCTTTCTCACTATCAAGGTTCAAGGTTTATGTAAACCTCATGAAGGGAATATGAAGTCATTTAAGATGAAGTGGGAAGGAACAGGACGGGTTAACAATCTCAGGGCTCATTGTTCGTTTGTCACTGCAAACTTTTTCACTATCTCGCCAGCTGCTCATTGTAAGAACAGGACCGAGCTTGAGATCCAAACAGTGGAAACCATAAAATGTATCTAAAAGTTTCAGGATGTGTCACTGTCAAACTCACAGCATCGAAATCCTAGTAACATCTTTTATATTTGTGTTCTGTATTTGAAAGGAAGCACATATTCTGGTGCTTCAATTAATGATGTCAATACAGAGAAAACTGATTTTACTATTATAACGACTACAATGCATTGAGTAATAATATAATGACTATGAATATGTCATAATTATAGAGAATGCATGCCTGCCCGTTGATGCGAAGCTTGTTAGAAGAAGTGCACGTGGCTGTGGCAGCTTCCAGCCCTAAGGCATCGATCGTGGTGCCCGGACACGCTGTAATCACCTCTTCTCCATTGGCCAGTCTGAGAATGTTGTACTAGTATAGTATAGTAACAGTAATAGTAATAGTATAGTATAGAGTAGTGTAGTGATGTCGGCGCTGAAGAATTGGCCTGATGTGGCCTGTCGCCGATACTTGAATTTTTTTCTGACGTGTTCACAGGAGATTTATAAACAGGTCCTGTGACCGCAACTTTTCAAAACTGATATTGTAACCGTTAACGCAACGAAACTATTAATAATACCAAGGAATTCAGTTGTAATTATTAGGTAAAGCACGTGACGAAGATGACTCACTTGACGACTCTGTTGGCACCGTCCAGCACGGGTAGCACCGTGCGCTCAGCGGCCACACTGAAGAGCAGAGGCGGGTACGGGGCGGGGAACTCCGTGTCCTTGTCCCACGCACAGTCCGCCATCGCTGCCCGTGGCAATTATCGAACGTCAAGTTAATCAATTTTTCTGAACCCGTGTGAAGGTAATCTAACTTTTAAGGAATCCAAAAATTTGCTGATAACGCTATATTGAAATCGCTACATCACCAGTTTGAGGAAGTTCACATTTTAATTTCATTTAAGGGGACCGGCTACCCTAAAACCGAGGTAGCCTATAACTCCTACAGTTATTATCCGATCATCATGAAACTTCACATACATACGTAAAATGTAAAAATAATAACATTTTACTTGTATGAATTTTTCGCAAAAATTGATAGAAAACGTGATATTCATAGAAAACGGACAAATAACGGGTACTATAGAAAATCTATCTCCTCCCACAAATATCGTCCTACAATATCGAGACACATATCATTAGATTTGTAAAGACCATACCTATCAACTCTGCCATCCCTTTTTTCATTTTCTCCATAGTTTCTTTTATGCGCGTTTTTCCCATTTTTTCACTTTTTTCACCCCCTCCCCCCCTTCTCCCCCATATATAAGACGGACCATGCACAAATTCAAAAAAAGCGATGGCTAGGTCGATAGATATGGCCTTTACGAATCGAATGATATAACTCTCATTGCTGTAGCTTGAAAACTGTAGGAGGAGATAGGTTTTCCGTGACAATAAGTTGAACTTTTCAGGACGGCGCGACAAAGTTTCGTGCGCCTCGAAATAGGCACTCAATGTAGCATGGATACCAAACTACAGGCTTCTGTTGCTTAATCCACTCAATGATGCTAGCAGCAACTTGTAGCGCACCTCTACGTACAATGTTAGGAGGGTAACTGAGCTCAGATGCCAGATACACCAAGATATGTAGTCTTGCCGCTATAATTTTATTAGGTCTATTTAGTGAAGGAACTCCACCCCCCGCCCCCCATTAAAGCACGGCCATCTGCGTCAATATTGCCGTACATGGATCGCAGTAGTATCGTTGGAAAGCTCAGAATGTCAGCTTTAAGATGAGACTAAGCATGTAACTGCAACACAACTCAAGTAGAAACTATATTCAAAGGTTTCAGCCGCTAATTACTTTATATCTAATTACTTAAAGAACTCTCCCACCCGCTTCCCTTTAAAGAGACGTCATGAACGTAAATATTGGCGTACAGCGATGGCAGTGGTACCATTGGAAAGAGCAGAATTCCAGCTTTCAGATGGGCACAAAAACCGAAAAACGCCAAAATTGAAAATTTTAGGGTAGCCGGTCCCCTTAAATTGCGAATGCACTTAAACTGAACCCGTTTGCGGGCAAGTTACTATGTATCATTATTTACAATATCCTCCTTAAAAGACCCTCAACAGCCTTCAGTTTGAGGCTACGTTATCATGCCTTTGCCAGTCACCAATCATTTGACCATCGTTCCTTTCATCCCTACCATGCCCAAGAACTAATATACGATCATTTAAATGAAAGTTTAGACCTGCCTGGCATACAAAATTGATGCTCTTTTAGCAATTTTTTATCAGCTGAAGTAGCAATATTCATTTATTTAATTAAAGTAATTTAATGAAATAGTAGTAAATTAAAGTTTGATAGTTACTACCCTTTTCATTTGCATCTATAAATGTAAATAATGTGAGAGAGTTAAGAATAGCTGTGTTTTCTGGAAAAAAGATCGAAATGACTCTAAAAATGGAATATCCCTCTTCGTAAATTGTTTTAATAGCCTTACCACGCGGAAATGCTGTCCCAGCAACCATTAGAAGCAGCAAATAACTAGATAACCCCATTGTTGCACGTAGCGACAAACCAAACCTCAACCTTCTTTTCGCCAACAAACAATGCGAATTCGACTTCTGTACAGGTGCTATCGTGAGATCGCAGCCAGTGCCAACACGTGTTATTTCTCACGACGACCGCACCACATGTTCTGTTGGTTATCATTCGCACGAGGCTACAGAGCACAACTAACGTGCCATCATCGTGATTTAAGGCTTGCACCTGTTGAGCCGAGAGCCATGGCCTCGTGACTCACGTTATCGGGATAGTGCTAGAATTGAAGGCTGTTAGATCCACTACGTGGAATAAACACAATATTGAATAATAGAATAAGGATAATAACAGAGTTTTCCAAGAAACTTTACTATATTCTTCGAAGTGCACTACCTTCCATACAGTCATATCACAGTGACCGGGGCAATGAGCCTCTGTTCAGTCAGAGTAAATTGGACGCCAGTACTCTTCCTGAGGAGGCGCGTCCCACGAGAAGACGTCTGCAGGCTCAGCCACGACAAATATAAATTAATTAATTGCCATCGACAAGCCGCCTACAGCGTCACCTCAACCAGTACAATAAGAATCACACTCAACGTTAGAAAACATACAAATATTGGAATTTTACACAGAAATTGGAATGATAAGTATCAATATCTTTCATCTGAGATGCTTACAAGATACATGGATAGCTGGGCATACCCTCAGTCTTATCTTTTAACAGGGAGAGCAAGGTTGCAGGAGAAATAAGTGAATGACTAAAGTGAAATAAATGCCACGGCTTGGAAGTTGCCAGCTCAACAGCCCTGCATAAATGTATTTATTAACACCGTAGTGCATTGAAGTAAATCTGGAGCTCGTTCGCGGTTTTATAAGAGTTACCAATTCAATGAGATGGGTAGAACAAATTTTTAGAGAAGTATCTGGATGCTGAACGCGAACATAGTTTAGTACGACAAATATAATAGATATTAAATAGTCTATGACTAAAAAACGGTGAGCATGGAGATATCTATGGTCTTCAAAGGAGGAAACTGGTCCTGTCTAGCACTTCGTTCTCACCGGCAATCTTCGACTCGTTACTTTTATTGGCAAAGCAGTTCCGCTTCTCTTTTCTTTATCCACGCACAAAGCAACTCCTACAACGAGAATATGATATGGGGAAAAGAGATAAAGACCTTCGCAGAGCTGCACGGCGGAAGAATATATGTGGGTAAAATGAACACAATTTCAGTACTCACTGTACGCCAAATTTGTTGTTTGTATAAACGGCGATGAAACGACAAATAATTTAATGATGAAAATAGGATAATATATAGACTACATGTAATAGAATTCATTATAAGAGGTAATAGAATAAAAATTATAATAGTTAAGACACACAACAATTGATATAATACTGAACTTAGCGAGGTGGAAAGACGATGTCCTTCAGGGAAAATATTAACGAAAATTAATTAAAGTTTAGAATGAATAAGTTTAGAATTAGAGAATTAAATTTTAAGTAGATAATATAGCTGTTGGATTTTTCATTAATAGGTTTTGTTCTACGAGTGAAAAATTATAAATTCACAGAATATAAGTACCAGCACGATGAAGAACCTCAATTGTAGCATCTGACGGTACTCAACAAGTCGAGTCAAAACAACCCTCAATGCATTCTTGTTCAGTTTTTAGTTGGCGAGCTTTTGACTTAGATAAAGAGCAAAAATTTGGTGAGGAAAGTAGAACTGCATGAGAACAGAGCAACTGACGGTAGTTTGCACGGGGCGATTGGTAAGATAATGCGTGAATTGTAAACTGCTCGCATGTAAAATTTTAAGAGGTTGTCAGAGAGGAAAACTTCCCTGCATCTTTTGAAGTAAGAACATTCGATCAAGTTGCTGTAAACAAATAATAATTCCTACGTCTATGTACAAAAAAAAAAACAATCAATAATTCAAAACATATAAAGAAATATTTTCACAATGAGAAAAGAACTAGAAGAAATTATTGTTCAGTGAGAATTTTACAGAATGCAACAGCGATAACTAAAGGACAATTTTTCCACTGCAAGTGACGAGTCTTTTCAAGTAGAAATGAAGTCTGTTGTTCCTCGTGAGGCCGCCGAAAAGCAACATCCATATTTCATCTAAAAATATCTTACTAATATCAACTGGTTCGTCCGATTTATTGCAAGGAACTCAAAATTCGAGATTTCGACTCAAACTTTTCATGAACAATAAAAAATACGTAGGAAACGTCCGAATAATGACATAACACACAAAATCGTCCGTTCCTCGGCAAATCATCTTCAAATAAAGCAATCTATTTTCATATTGTGTAGGTAGCCAATGGCAAGATGCGCATTTGATAAGAAGGCTATAAGCAGCGATCCTACCTTCACGAAATTGATCCTTGGTAATAACAAATTGGTAGAGTGATTTTGACATTATCTGGGAAGTGAGATTGATACCTGAGCAGCACCAGCAGGCCCATCAGCCACCACATCCTGACACAATTGAGGAGTACGAAGGGATGCATCCACACCTGACTGGCACGTATTTATCCTGACGTTAATATTCATCAGAACTACTACAAATCCTGCTGAGAACAAAGATCTTGTCCGGTCTCGTCGGCAGTGTTGGTTCTAAACTAGGTATGTGTGGACGGGCACTGACATTAAAGCACATTTCAGCGTTACAAGACGCTGTTGGAAGTGCAGATTAGGTTATGTTTCCTTATGTTACCCCACATATTTCTCATGTATTTAGAAACTTTTTGCTGACGAATAGAGATAGCATGCTGGGCATTTTCTTAAAGTGACTGCGTTTGAAGATTGGCATGCGTAGGAGCTAGGCGTGTTGTTAAGGCGTATCGACGGACAAGGAGCGAGTGATGGTCTTGTAGCAGGGGCGGCAGACGGGGGCGGGAGGCAGGCTTAGGTGACCAGGCAGACTGGCGCGCTTGTCGATGCAGCGCGTGCAGAACACCTCGCCGCACATCCAACAATGGTGCTGAATAATAATCAAAACGTACATTTAGTAGGTACCGGTAATCAGTATCTATGGGTTTATTATAAGAAAAATTGGCAAATTTAATTATTAACATCACAAGCGATCCCTATGATTTATCAACGCGCTAACATACGAGTACAAATGATTGGTATGAAGAAGCCTATTTCGTTATTTTCTTTCTGGTCACAAAATTTATAAGCGTTTAGAGCTGAAATTCTAATTTACTAATCCAAAAATTGGGCTGCATTTATCAGCAGTATTAGATCTGTTCTTATTAGACTCATGAAAGAAATGCAGGCGAGGGGCACTACCTTCCTGCTGGCGGCGTTGAAGGGCGTGCTACACGAGCACTCGGTGACGCAGCGCAGGCTCTGCCAGTCGATGGCCACGTCACTGATGACGGAGCTCAGGGCGCTCCTGCTGCTCACAGCCTGCGTCGGGCTCTGTGTTGTTGGTTCAAATAAAGTCTTTAAAGCAGTCCTAATAAAGCAATAAAAATAGAAACATAAACTGCTTTGAAAAGGCAACCTAAAACAACTTAATTGAAGCTTTGACGAAGTAAGAAATGAAAGTTTAATACGTTAGATTGATTGATTGTAAAGGTTAATTTTAACACCGTTTTAAATGTAAATTCAAAGACGTTATATATACAGACCTTTATTTCTGAAATAATCGTACTCGCACATAAATATAATTTTGAAGTAGAGGAATGCAATGTCCGATGGAAGGGAAGATATTGTAAGAAAGTGCATAATAAAGGAATAAGTACCAGTGCCTGTAAGAAAGTACATAATAAAGGAATAAGTACAAGTGCCTGTAAGAAAGTCCACAATACAGGAATAAGTAGAAATGCATGTAAGCTGAAGTACTGACCAAAGGCTGTGTAGTTGTCAGGACGACAGGCGCCGGGGAAGGTGCGATGGCGGTGTTGCATTTATCAGGCGAGGTCTCGATGAGTACAGGGTTACCGCTGTGCTTGTTGCTTAAACCTAGCGAGCTGAACGCGCCTAGAGGGTCGTTCTTAAGGTGACCGTTCTGCAGGATCAATATTTATTAACATCAAAATTAACATTCAACATACAAAGTCATACAACATCGACATTAACATTCAACATACAACATCAACATTAACATTCAACATACAAAGAAATTAGCAGGAATGAAACGACAATCTGTGAATGATTTACGGAGGATTTTTTTTAACATCGGTAGTATGGTTGCAGCCTCATACTTTTCTAGTGCCTCTTTGAAGAATAAAAAAAATACGCAATTAAAATAAGAGAGATTGGTAACAAAACGAAGAACGATTGAAAAAATTGTCATTTTTTGGTAGTAGAGCTTGAATATGTTCGGACGAATCACTCCATTGATAACAGCGCGAAAACTCATTGAGGATCGCGGCAGTGCAAAGAAATTTAGATTCAGATTATCAAATAGAACTATGCGCCGCCATTTTATGCAAAAATTGTATGTAGTATAAGTTACACCCTCCTATCGTATCAAAGAATAGAAGGATATAAGTAATTTACAATAATGGAATGAAGTATAGGTTTAGCATTCCTCAGTTAACACAAAATTGAAGAAGACAAATAACTTCAATAGCGCATTTCTTCTCTGCATGCGAAAAATGGAAGTTTTTATGTACTGATCACCTGGTCGAGAGCTGCGTCGACGAGTCTGTTATCGAGCTGCTCTTTGATCTGGTCATTGCCGTGGGAATCTCCGTGTTTCTTACGCAGTTGGTCGGACAGCCATCCAATTCTCTAGGAAATGGATAAAATAATACAATTACTTCATGAGAACAAATTTACTTTCTATACATGATATCTTTTGGTCAGATAGCAAACTGAAGTTGAACATAAACTATTAACATCTAATTATGACAGTTTTAAACAAGCTATTGACTGACTTAAACTTCAGAACGACTTCCCATCCATTGAAGGGTTCGAAATATTCGCCTGGAGAAGAGTTGCTATATTGATGTGAGAGGGAATAATCAACATTATGTAGAGTTGGGAGTCACCTTGCTGAGGAACATGGCCTGGGCTTCAAGGGCTTTGCTGTGGTCCTGCGTGGCACTGAGCAGGTCACAGAGCGGCTCTCGTGGGTGCACGCCGCTCCAGTACCGGCAGTACAGACCTCGCCAGAACCTGCACGTCGTCAATATAACTTTCATAGCCGCTACGACTTTCATATTTGATACAATTTTACTATTAGATACAACTTTCATACATGCTACGATTTTTCTATTAGCTACAATTTTCACATTAGATACGAATTTCATTTTCGCTAAAGCATTCACTGCGACACCCAGATTTTCTACTATTTTCACGGAATTTATACCTGTTATCTCTTAAGCTTTATCATATAACCAAGAAAAAATCATTACATGAAACAATCGAATGGTCGAAAATCAAGGCAACAAGTCCTTCATTAGGCAGAAAATCTACTGCTTTCTGCGCTCCCTCCAACCTACAGCTAACAAAGGGAATAATCTTAGGATCTTAGCCCAGCGGAAGCCAACAAATGAAAATATTTTTACGATGATGCAACAATTACCCTTCTCTTTTTGAGAGTGTTTCACTTCACAATCATGTTAGAGCTTCAAACCTAATGGTCTGCCTGATTTATTCCACAGAGATTTTCCCAGAAATTGAGCCTAAATAATGGCGAACTTTTCGGCCACCCTTCTTGCTCCTGCCTATTTCCACCCTCTTGCGGTGGCCATTCCCCATATCAACGGAGCAAGAAGGAATAGCAACAATTCACGTAAGTTAAATTGGGAGAACGTACAGACCCTGTAAGTAGTATCCATTTACTGGACAGTCATGGGTTAGTTGTAGTTCCTATACTGCATTTGAACGATAATAAGCTTGACATGATTTTAGGGTGATGAGAGTGTTGTCTACTGTGTCCAAAAGGCCGCCACGCGATTGTGGAGGCCTTTTTTCCGGATCAGTCATAGGAGCAATGCGACAGGCAGGTTCAGTTTAGCATCAGTCTTCAGGGTAACGTGACTGTAGGGCTTAGTTTAGCATCAGTCGTCAGGGTAACGTGACTGTAGGGCTTAATTTAGCATCAGTCGTCAAGGTAACGCGACTGTAGGTCTTAGTTTAGCATCAGTCGTCAGGGTAACGCGACTGTAGGTACGCGACTGTAGGTCTTAGTTTAGCATCAGTCGTCAGGGTTACGCGACTGTAGGTCTTAGTTTAGCATCAGTCGTCAGGGTAACGCGACTGTATGAGTTAGTTGAGTAAGAGTGCCTGAGAGCTCACTGCAAAGCCTGAGGAGCGAGTGAGGGCGTGAGGAAGGTAGGCAGGATGTCACTGCGGTAGAGGGGGTTCGTGTGCTCCATCACCTGGCCCGCGAGGTACGACCACAGCGACACAGTCCGCTGTGATAATCTGTACATCAAATCAAATATTAGTTTAATATGTAAACAAATTCTATTATGTTATTAATACATAAAAAATATATATACTAAATTACTCCAAATTTTCTCCTGCATGGAACGTTGTCTTGTAATTTAATTGACAGTAAACTAGAAGTTTATTAAAATTAGAATTGAAATTTATTAAAATTCCGATAAAATGTGATATTCGGCAAAAGATTTTTTGCTACCAGAAAATATTCCAACGTCACAATGAATTTTAAAAATTGAGATCAATTTGCAAAATTCCTGAATTTTAGCCTAAAATGGCAACAAGTCTACAACTACAGCCATAATTCCTCACATAAAATTCAAAAAGGAGCATTTAGAAAAATTTCATTCAATAACATCCTTGAAGAAACATGGGCGCCTGACTTGAGATCTAATCGGTCCTTCTGGCAGTTGCCGACGAAGGTGCCGAACTGAGCGGAGAAGACGTGGTCATGTAACACCAGCAGGTAGCGCTCGTTGAACTCGAATGACGAAGGGTACATCTGCTGCAGCTGCCACACGCACTCTGTAAGAGGAGAGCTGTTACACACCTAAAATACAGTGTACTTAATACGACGAAGGGTACACTTGTTGCAGCTGCCACACGCACTCTGCAACAATAGAGCTGTTACACACCTAAAATACGGTCTACTTAATACGACGAAGGGTACACTTGTTGCAGCTGCCACACGCACTCTGCAACAATAGAGCTGTTACACACCTAAAATACGGTGTACTTAATACGATGGAGGGTACATCTGTTGCGTTACACACCTAAAATACGTGGATTGGAAATAATCCTCCAGTCATAGTAACTATTGTGCCGGCATGAATAAAAGTTATTATAAATATTGTTATAATAGTTATTGCTGACTTTTGACGAAAGCAATTACTAATTACAGCATTGAAAAGTGACGGTTAGGCATGAGCGTATATTATTGTTATCCTTATTATTGTTATTATTATTATTACTAAAACGTTCACAATGCAATAGTAGAAATACTTGGAAGTGGAGAAAAGATCAATTACTATCCGTATTATCAGAATTATATTCTTTATTGACTATTTGTATAGCGAATTTCTGCACTGCATTTCAAACGTCTGAAGAATACCGTTCAATGAAGAATACCTTTCAATATTACAAAGGAGAACTGACCTAAGAACTGCGTGAAGATGGGCGACACTTCTTTAGCTTCGCCTTGGATGAGGCCGCTGCGGTCCGTGAACTTGTGTCCGAACGACAGCCAGTCCTTCTCTACCAGAACCTGCAGGTATAAACTCGGTTAATATCACATTCAGTCGTTTGATCTCATTAAAGTTATCTTCACCACAATTAATTTCCGTATTATCAAAGAAAGATTTATTCGTATTCTGAAGACCAGTTAACTAGCGTTGGTATGCAATGGGATAATAGTTATACTTCACTCTGGTCAGGAAACGAAAATGACCCGACTAAAAATGAAATTTAATTGTATTCCATTCATCATAGATTTGAATCGTCCTTGCTATTTATGATTAATAAATAAGAATACCTGGAAGCCATGCATGGTACGGTAGTAGGGGTCGAGGAGTATCTGAGCAAGAGCACATGTCTGAGCAGTTCTGTCCCAGCCATCAGAGCAGTGCACCAGCACGCTCACCCCTGACGCGATCTCCTTGGCTACGAGCACGCCGCTCTCGAGCACAGAGCGCACGTGGCGCAGCCACCCGCTGCCTTCCACGCCACTCAGCCATGCGCTCATTGACGGGCTCACCAACTGGCAAGCTGTGCAACATTTGTATGATGGTAATATTATTTCTGAACAAAGTTACTTCATCCATTGGGATGCTACCAACTTTTGTGAAGACTATTCAGAAACAATAGAGTGGAGAAAACTCCCATAGTTGCAGTTTGATTCGACAGTATATCTAAAAAAAACAAATTACTTTACATTGGACCTTCCCTAAACTGATTAGGCAGAGTGGAAAACATGAGACAAAATATGATGAGTACCAAGGCAAGAACAGCAGGTAGACCAAGCTCACTATCAATAATCACTATCAATAAGTTTTGCAAGAAAAAACTATGAATAAGAGAACATAGATCAATGTCAATAAGTTTAGCAAGAGAACACTATCAATAAGGGAACGCTATCAACAAAAGAACGCAGCTCACTATCAATAAGTTTAGCAAGAGAGCTCCGCATGACGTGGATGTTCTCGATGCCTGTGAAGTGAAACTTGATGTTCTCGTAGAAAGCTTCGTTCTCGTAGCCTTTGCCCGTCGCACGGTTGGCCATGGCGTTGATCTGAGGCAAGGGGTACAGACAATCAATGCAAATTCCGATGTTAATATTTTACTGAATAGCTGAATTAAAGGAAAATGTCGCTCCTTGTTACAGGAGGAGAGTCTGAAGATATGAACGAAATTGCTCTGGTGTCTCATTGGACACCAGAGCGGTGTCTAATGAGAGCAAGTAGTTACAATAATATGTACTATGAACAATTGTTGCAGTAATGATAGTAATACTTACAGCTATAACAATTATCATAAGAGCATTGATAATATCAATTACAATAATGATAATACTAGTTATGTTTCTACCCAAAGCCGGACCACACTGGTGCCTCCACACTACAAATGAGGGGAAATGGGCGGGTGCGTCGGACTCTGCTTCATTTGATATAAATTTACATGGAGGTTTTGAGTTTAGTTTCTACAATTGAATTCGGCGCGGGTCGTATGTAATACGTAGAAGAGTACAGGAAGAATCGCGTTTGTCTTCTTTGTACATTTATTCAGCGGCTAGGCCTACGTTCTGTACGTGCGACAGGGCATACGTGTGACCCATCTTTGGTCTGGGACAGCTATGACCCACCTTTGGTACACCTATGACCCACCTTTGGTCTGGTACACCTATGACCCATCTTTGGTTTGGTACACCTATGACCCACCTTTGGTCTGGTCCACCTATGACCCACCTTTGGTCTGGTGTCGACGACGGTCATGTGTATGGCGGCTTTGTTAGCCTTCCTGATGGCCTCCAGCATCTGCTCGTCCTCGAGACAGCGCGCGCTGAAGCCTGACAGCGGCTGCGAGCAGCGACATAGCGCCGCCTGCACAGCAATTAAATACATTTATAATGTGACACTAACATCTTATCAATTAATATTGCATGGTAACAGTATGCATCAGTAAATGTAGGAATACATGGACATTTAGTTTATCTCTTTGAATACAGGGACATTTAGTATATCTCTTTGAATACAGGGACATTTGCTTTATCTCTTTGAATACATGGACATTTAGTATATCTCTTTGAATACAGGAACATTTGCTTTATCTCTTTGAATACATGGACATTTAGTATATCTCTTTGAATACAGGAACATTTAGAGACAATCTCAGCCTGATGGTGACTGCTATGTAAGCGTTCATCAACTGGTTAATGTTAGTTGAATTACAGTGAATTAATTTTCTCATATTTTCTGTTCGTTAATCGAAATTCATACAACAAGTTATTGTATTGGAGAAATAATGAGGGTAAAGGTGATCCTGACTTGGTTGGTGTGTAGGTAGGTGAGCACTGGGAAGCGGCCTTTGGAGCGGAACTTGGAGCTTCCGATGATGACATTTTTGGTCGCAGAGGCTGGCACGTACAGCTCCTTGGGGTACGTGTCGCATATCTGGAAACAAAGTAAACACTTTTAAAAACTACGAATAATACAACACAAAATCTTATGAACTATTAAAATAGTAAGTGGGATCTCAAAGACAAAAGAACAGTGGGAGCAGTGTTAAGATAAAATAATATGTATTTAAAAATTACTTTTTAAAGACAACACTTCTAAAGAATCCAGTGTCTGCGATGTTACACATGTACAATGAATTTATTACTTTATTTGTAAATATAAAAAAAAATTATTTCAAAATTTCTTTAAAATGTTAACAAAAATTTAAATCGAAAAAAATTTTTATTCTGACAATTGATTCATGCATTGTCACCAACTTTACGCAAGTGTGCAAAATTTCAGATCGTTTGGACAAGTAGAATTGTGTCAAATATCGATTGTAAGATTTATAGCAGACAGACAAACAAACAAGAAGTGAAGTTAAAGAGAAGTGAACTAAATTAGTAACCAATCGGTCAGTAATTAGGGAAAGCTTCTTGATAGCTATAAAACAGGGAGCATTACGACACGCCAGTGAACCTGAACCATAGAGCTCAAAAGCAGTTTTGATCAATAAATACACTATTTGACTGACCTGATGGTTGTTGTTTTGTGTTGTAAGCACCCATGCCTCACTAGGCACCCTCATCCTAGCGTACTCTTCAGTGACGTTGTAGAGGTCCCAGCCCGCCACGTTGTTGCTGTCGCTGCTGCACGCGCTGCTCGTGCTGTTCATGTAGTGGAAGCAGAACAGGTCGTCCAGTGTCGCTGTAAAATATTTACTGCTTAAACATAACATGTAAGCAGTGAAACTTTTATGCGTCACGAGCAGTGAAACATTTATGCGTCACGAGCAGTGAAACATTTATGCGTCACGAGCAGTGAAACATTTATGCGTCACGAGCAGTGAAACATTTATGCGTCACGAGCAGTAAAACATTTATGCGTCACGAGCAGTAAAACATTTACGCGTCATGAGCAGTAAAACACTTATGAGTCACGAGCAGTAAAACACTTATGAGTCATGAGCAGTAAAACATTCAGGCGTCATGAGCAGTAAAACATACACGCGTCATGAGCAGTAAAACATTCACGCGTCATGAGCAGTAAAACATTTACGCGTCACGAGCAGAAAAACATTCACGCGTCATGAGCAGTAAAACATTTACGCGTCATGAGCAGAAAAACGAGTCGATCTCATGATTATCTCATCGTTTAACTAGCCGATCTCATCATGCTGGTGGCGTAAGTGGTAAGCTAATAAATAAGTAAATCCTAATTATCCATTTACGCGAAAGCTTGAAGTCGAAGCACTAAACAAAAATTACGACATTTACATGGTCTTGAAGTTTCGTCATGGACACAGAACAAACAATTGATTGGAGACAACAAACATGGTATTTCCACAATATTACAAAAAATACTGCTGGTGATGTGAAAAAAATGGTGTTAGCCATACACGTAGAACGAACCACAAAAGTTGGCACAAAAACAATTATTAAGATCATTTAAAGCGAAAAAGGCGGTGGTGGTGACGACGAGAAGTGCAGCTGACCAGGTTGCGACAGCTGTAGGAGGGCTGTGAAGATCTCATGACAGTCTCGCTCCTTGGGGATCACGAACGTCACGGAGAGAAACGTCTTGCAGCGGATGTGCAGTGGCGACCCTTGTGTTGACAGCGGCAGCTTCTCCACGCTCGAGATGTGCATGTGTAGGATCTGAGACGAGATAAAATTTACAAGCCGCGCCTCAAGCATATGAAACTATCTGTTTCCTATGCATTCCAACCTATATTTCCTACCAAAAATTTTCAAACTAACATCTCGAGGATAATATTCTGTCACGGAAATCAAAGCTCTACGAGTAGATGTTTGCCATTTTACTTTGCATGGCAAATGAACGACTAAAACAGAATTTCAGAAGTGACGACTTACGAAGTAGCAAGAAGCTACAGTGAGCAATCAAACATCAGTGTTTCAGAATACGATGTTATTTGAGGTTTTCACCTCACCATCTAATACGTTATCGTGAGAACAAAGAGAACGAACCCAAGTTTCTTTCTTGGCTGAGGAGTCGACGAAGATGAGGTGGGTCGCCGTGAGGTACAGGATGCCTGCTGAGGGTTTACTCTTGGCGCTGCCGGTGCTGCTGCTGCTGCTGTTGCTGCTGCCCCGCTCTACCAGTCGCACGCCTTCTACCTAAACAAATATATGACAATTGAACTGACAGTCAATAATTATCGATAAAGCACTTCACAATAATTTGAAGGCATGAGACGATGGTAAAACTTAGGAGCTAGGTAAAACTTAGCAAGCGCAATAATTAGAAGGTCGCATTCAAGCATGATTTTCGAATCTGTCGTCAAAAAGTTATTGTATGAGAGTTCAGCGTACAATAATTCCATACTAGAGAAGCTTTAAAATGGCAATAAGACCCGACTTACATTTAAACTCTAAATCGTTAGTAAGAAATAAAAATTGTCTCTACTCAAAATTCAAGTTGATGCACCCGTGAATTTAATTACTGTCATATAATTCCGGCTATAATCAACCCTAAGCATAGGATAAAATTATCCAATAATATCAGAAAAACTGATTTACCGAGCCACGAAAACCCGTTCCTTCCCGCTAACTCGAGCGGCGGGAAATGATCGAGCGGCAAAGTTCCAGTACTTTTCTCTAAAATCAAGTCCATTGGAGCTTCTTCGTGAGTAACATCCACGGAGGCCTATAACATTGATGGATCTCCTTTCCACCTAGATAACCTAATTACCTAATGCCTACAAATGATGCATCCACGAGATTAGCTGCCTGTCCTGCTAGGCTGGAGCAACAGACTGAGGGCAGCACGACGCCTTGCTTACGTACCGTGTGCACGACACTGCAGTGAAGGTGTGGCTCATGGAACCCGCCTTGTTGGGTGTCCACAGACACTCTCAGGAATATTAGTTTGTGTGTGTGTGTGTTTGTGTGTCTGTATGTGTCGCATGTCAGCGTTTGAAGTTAATTGAATAATTCAGACGAAAGTTGCCTCAACTCTCACCGTTGATGAAAAAAATGATGATTGGTGAATGAGGATCTTTCATGTTGCGCACGCAAAACAGAAGAGATAGACAGATAAAACATGGTAGCAGGTTAGCGCTTGGCATCCAGTAGAGTGCTGTCGACGATAATTGTTTGGCCTCTGATAAATAAGCGTATGATGTAATCTAATAATTTATTTTATAAGTAGAAATAAGCAAAGCAATGAAGCTGCATCAGACTTCAGTACGTATCAAATAAAGGGCGCAGAATGCATTAACGAGGAAAATAAACATCCGTTCGCGAGTAAGGGATTTTAGGGCACGACGCTCGAAAGTTCTCAGCTCGCCCTATAAAACACACAATTGGCTTACTATCAGAACTAAACTGGCAAAAAACGAGAGGGAATTTATCTCAAGCAGAGCGCTGGTCGAACCTCCATAAAATTATACATGTTCAAATGTTACTACGAAGATCACTGAAAATACAGAATTTATAAAACATTATGCCAAGTCTAAATACATGCTCGATTTTCATCCGCCTGCTTCTAGGGGCTTTTCGTCAGCTAAGTCCCGAGAAAACATTGAGATTTGCAAAATGGATGGGAAACTCTCACCTATCAAAGAGAGTAACAAAGGTTATTTAAAAATTAATACTTTTAAATGAAAAATGTACTCGGATAAGTTGGGAAGTTTGAGTTTCAGACATGCACGATTAGCTAAATGAAGTAAGTTAATTAATCAGACAGTTAACCAGTTCCAGAACCACAGTCCGATCAGCATTTGTGTGAAAAATAAAAAATTTCGTCGCGATCAGTACGTCGAATGCTGGGGATAGTGCGGAACAATTTTGCGTGGACCTGGTCAATATATATAAAAGGGATACATAGACTACATTTCGGAAAATGGATACATCAATATAATGGGTTCATTATTACAACTCGATGCATGAAGATGGAACATTTATATGATTATAATGTCCAACCCAACGGCTCGCCCTAAAAGCCTAGCATACTTCTGATACGCCTAATACGCGGTTGCAAACTTTCAGCTGGTGAGCTACGATAGAAGAGAAAAATGATTGAGCAAACTGGTCGATACACTTGCTATAAAATCAGCGTCACTCTCTGATTTCGTAGCACAAAAATCAGCGTTACTGGAGTTGCTACGCTTCATATATGAAGAGTTCGGTCAGCTACCTGGTATACAAGAGGCTGGTGATGGTACGTAGTTCCAGGACCAGGTGTGTCGAGCAGCATCCAGGATCGCAATCTGTGATACACGCGGTCCGTGGTGACAGACTGTGCGCGACGCAGGGCCAAGTGAGCCCGCTCGCCGAAGGTGCTAGGACCAAGTTTATGCTCATAGTTTGCCTCGTCCAAACTGGTCGAGTCCAGAGACGAGGCGGAATTTTGGAGGCGCTCAGGACAACTGTACCTCGAGCGTGATGAAAAACCCAAGTCGGGTGAGGTCAGGGTAGAGCAATTCGATGTACAAGAAGAGGGTGTTTGTCCGCAGGGAGAGCTTTGCTCGACGGACGGAGATGCCAAGGAGCCGAATCCAAGAGACGACAAGGATGTCAGCGTCGACGAAGAGGATAGGAAAGATCGAAATAATGACGATGCTGTGGGTGAGGCTTCCGAGGAGGTCATTTCGGAGCTTCTATTAGCAGGAACATCGGATGCTGTCAGGGGTCACACACCAGAATGATATCACTCATATGCGATGAATCAAATTTTTATACATTTCCATGAACTCTTATCAAGGCAAGTTAAGTGCACCAATACGATGTAAAAGTCATTGTAGGCGTGAATTACGCGATGGCATACTAGGGTTACGAATCAATCTTTCACCTCCTACTAGCATACAATGCAATTAACGTGAATTTCTCAACTGTCCTTGAGTTACATTCAACCCAGTAATTAGAGTTCGGCAAAAACGTGTAAAAATACGCACGTTCAGAACTCGTTCACAAATTATTTTGATACCGAAACAGATTTGTTCACATTACCACTTTTAAAACCTTAGCTATTTGCATAGTAGCACATATAGTTTTGGAAGACTGGAATAAGAAAAAAAAATATTGCAAATATAAGACAAACATTGACACAAATTAAATTCGCTGCTCTTACTTTTTAGCCGCCAAAATTTTATGTGCTCATTTATTTCGTTAAATTCAATATAAAAGTCATCATATGGGACGACACAAGCATTGGCTTAGAGAAGCTTTTCATCAAGTAACGTTTACACAGACCAAATTTAAAATGCTGAAATCACTAATGCTTTTCTCCAATTCTTCTCATTCTTCCCATAGAGTTCATTGCTTTTGCATGACCAAGACAGAGTGTTGGTACTGACATTCGCGTTACCTTACGAACGCCCGACTCCCCCTGAACGCGCGACGTCATTGCATAGGTTACAAGGGAAGATCCTGATCGATTACCATTAATCTGGCACGGGAATCTTGCGAGATGGACGACGACAGAGACGAAGAGAACGGGAGGCGGTATTAGGCAAATGTCAGGCAATATGCACGACGTGATCTGGTGGTCGATATGGCCTACATGCGATGCGAGAAAGCTGGCTACGCGGCCATCGATTGTCCCGGTTCTGTTCCGTGAAACTGTCGTGAATATCACAGCCGGGATATGAATATGATGCTCGTGGATACTTGCAGGGATGATAATCGAGATAGTCTGTCAAAAGATAATTCGAGAATAATCTGTTTACTGCACTTGTTGGCTTTTGAACATTCAATTTTGTGGAAAAGTCTAAGTTTCAAATACGTTCCAACGCAACTAATTTCAATTTAACGGAAACGTTTCATAAACGTTTATTTACGTTCTAACCAATTGTTTAAGGCCGAGCGTGGAAACTTGCCGCGAGTTTGGAATCGGGAAGTTTTAAAACCTTTCGGAATAGTTAATGAAGCTTGCTACAGAGCAGCTATATCAGACGAGCAAAGTTTCGAGCCCAGAACGCAAGATTTACCGAGCTCCTAAATATTCTCGCGGATTATTCGCTAGATGAAAAGAGAGGATCTTTCTAGACGCTATCAATCATGAAAATTAGATGCACGTTCTGCACGATTTTGTGAAGGAAAATACTCAGCGTTATTAACGTAACAGACCGCAGCTTGGGGTCAGGAGTGATGGCCTGCATGGAAACTTGTATGTGCGAGTTTTAGAGTCTTGGACAATTCGCACGAATATTTAGTAAAAATCCCCTTCAATTAAACGCTAACACCAACATGAATATGGCATTGAAATTATTTATTAACAAAAGATAACTTTGAATTGTTTTTAGGGAGAGTATAGAAAATAGAATTTTTCATCAGTCGAATGATTTGATTTAGATTATTACGTTATTAATAAGGGAGAACTGAATAATCCAGAATCATAATAAAAATGACATTTAATTCAGTAAGAAATAATAACTAGATGACTATCATCAAGTATGCAGACAGGATGTTTTTGCTCAATTTCGTCTGAAGAGAGCATCGCGAATTCCATCAAGTTCCAATCTTACGTGGGTAATGTGCAGATAACGAAAAAGCTTCATTAAATTCATAAAACATTCAGCTCCGGGCGTTTTGTTGACAAGTTTTGCCAACGTTAGAGCTGAACTCGTCTTCACCCTGAAACTTGCTACTATAACAATTCTTCACACTTCTCTGGCTCCTGCCACTGTCTGACCTCTAAATCAGCCCTCCAAAATCTGTGTTCTTGGCAGTGTTTCAACATGACGACTCTGCAAGAATGGCGTTGATTCTAAACCACTGAGTCGGAAGCCATAACGAGCAGAACAACAGACTAGCGTAGAAGAACTGACGACCATGAGATCAATTTACTCTCGTACTTTATAATTCCAAGAAATAACATTCGCTCGCCGTGAATGATAACATTTGGCACGCAACTCAAACCAAAGCGAGCAGCAATCAATACTTTAAAGACAAATTCACCCATTTAATGAAGTTTCAATGCGATAATTATAGAGAGGATATTTTCTAAACGTCCCTGAAATTTCTAGACATGCATTACAAGTTCCGAGACACATTAGATATTTCTCGACATAGAACTGTAATATTGGAAATAGGCTTCAAGCGAGCTGATACGATATGAGTCAACGATAAAATATTGTGAACATGAGCTATTCCAACATTTCTTCGAGTGATTCTTTGAATTAATGAACTCATCGAGAAACAAACTATAAGTCTCTGACTCCCGTCCTGCTCAAGCTTTTACAAAGCTTTCCATCAATTTGCGATGGTCGGGACGGCACTTGCGCGCTACCATCCACAATAATAGAGCGCCCAAATGAGCCCACAAAAACGCGCCAGATAATTTAATGCACGGCGCAACTCGGGCGTGTTTCTATATTTTCCAGGAGCGTAGAGTGCCCGCATATTACAGAGGCCGGGTCAAGGTTAGGAGCAACACACGCACAAAACGCTCCTGGCACGAGTCTCTCTTTAAAGGCGGATGACACTCATAGGGTTTCCACGCTCCCATGGGGAGCAAGCGAAACCCTGAACACCTCAGTCGGCAGCAGCGCCACCAGCACTGAGCGACCCTGGACCGGCGACCAGCGAGATCCATGCATGCAGCAAACCACTCATTACGAGGACGAAAATCTCAGCCGTTGTAATCTAGAACGGCATACTTCCAGTCTCAGTGACATGAAAGCAAGCAATAAAGAACTTAGTAATTCCCCGAGCAGGCGTTTCCAGTCTTCGAAATAACATTGCCCGACTTCCGGGGATATTGCATTCCAGAGCACGACTTTGCAACTCAAGTTGCTGCAGTCCGTACGCAGTTTCGGTAACTCCAGCGCCTGCTGTCACAGTTACTGAACTTCTAGAGTCTGGTTCATGATGGGCTTGGTGGCAGCACCGGTCGATTCGTCAGGTCACGAGGCTCCAGTAGGCGATAGCCACCACTAGTCATTGTACTTAAATGTTATGCAGACAAGAAGCCTCAGAAGCGCGAGTGTTAGAATATTGTAAAAGGCGATTACGTTAACTCCGTGAAACAATAAGTGCAGTAAATATGTCTAACTGTATTATGGACATGGATGTTGCCGAGTGGTGGCCCATCTTTACAAATTACAACGCATACAAGCGTCATTTACGCGCACGCAGCGATACTAATAATCATCTGAGTAGTATAGATAATAGGTGTACCGTAACACTTTCCATAAACAGCTTAACAGGTCACCACAACCATTTACCCGATTCTTACCCAACAAAATTAACCAATTACTCCCGAATACAACCTATTCATTTACTCACAATCCTATTTCGAATATTACCCATCGTCACACTTTGCATAAACACCTTAAATCATAGTTTACCAATCATTTACCCACAATCTTACCCCGAATATTACCCAACAAAATTAACCAATTACCCCCGAATCTGCATAAACAGCTTAACAGGGTACCGATCATGAATCTTACCCAACAAAATTAACCAATTACTCCCGAAATCACGAGTTAACGATCATTTACCCCGATTTTACTACACTCTTTAACCGAAAACTCAGGTCTTAACCTAGAGCGATTGCCTGAAAAATACTTCTGTGGAATATATACTTTCTTACAGTATAATCCTGAATGCTGATACAGTGTACTGCCAGGGTATATCACCAGCTCAATTCATTTATTTATATAGAGCAAACGCTCCTTTCCCACGAGTCATTTCCCGAGCCCCTCACAAAGCACGTTAAATCGGTCACAGAGAACGGGTGTTGTTTATTTAATATCACGCGAGTAACACTTTATAGAGAGGTGCTCATGCTCATTGTGAGACATTACCACCTCGGAGATCGACTACATCAGACCACCATTCTTATACACAGGAGTTACAGTACATTTTTATGAAAATTCGAGGAAAAAAGTGATGGCGGACATAATTTCTGTGGAAGAAAATATGCTGAGAAATGGACGGTCTGAACTGATGCAAATTGTGGGAATGATCGATGATGTGTTAAGAAACCCTCAATCATATCAAGCAGTGAAACATATGATCGAGGAAGAGAGAATACACATCCCAAAAAATCTTCGTGTTTTTGCTAGACAAGTTTTCAATGTAATAAAGAGAAGTAGAATTCGAACACCGGTGGAGCTGAATAATTGGCTAAAGAAGCATGTATTTGACAATCAACATTACAGAAGTATTGAACCTCCTGCTCATACTTGTGATAATTATGACGAAATTTTCGGTTATTTGGTGAGATCTAAAAATGCAATAAAATCACAGCAGAAAGCTCTCCTCGCAGATCAAATGCTCTTCGGATATTTCTTACACCTTCTGTGTGAGAAACATTTTAATGAATATGTGTGCGGAGAAAAAGGTCTACCTTGCAAACATTGTTAGCTGACCATATAGGCATCAGCATATCCTACGCAAATCGACTTCGATGGATTGGCAAACTCGGATATCGGTTTCAAAAACTTAAATACTTATCCCTTTCGCTCCACGAACTATTCAAAAAGCAAAGGGATATCACGAATTTATTTCGTCATCATCCCCATCTTGCCAATGAGTGGAAATTGGAAGCACGGGAGATGGATATGGAAAATAATATTGAAGGAGGTTTTATTCGGGAGTAATTGGTTAATTTTGTTGGGTAAGAATCGGGTAAATGGTTGTGGTGACCTGTTAAGCTGTTTATGGAAAGTGTTATGGTACACCTATTATCTATACTACTCATCTGTTTAAGAGAGAACTAAATCAGGCCCATAGTAGCTGTGGCTGCGCAAAGAAATAATCAGAAAATCGTTGCTGAAAAATGCAAAGAAACGGAAGGCTAATTTTCGCATGCTAAATTCAAAGTCTAGGCAGTCTTTCTTAATTTAAATGCGAGGAACTCATGCATATGAAATTGATGATATTATTAAGATTGTAGTAAGAATGTTCCCAGCGGAGCGAAATGACAGCTCTGAGATGAATCGAAAGTGTCCGTCAGAGAGCGGGTGGTGATGAACTCAATATATCATCTGATGAAGCAGAACTAATGTTCTTAATTAGTTTTCCAGCAGCGTCTTCAGAGACGAGGACTTGAATAATCTTCCAATCTTGCAATTAGTGGCCAGTGGGCTCAAAATTAACGAGTTTTGAAAGCCTCGAAGAAGAGTTACTGGAGCGGCTGGTCGCTCCTAATCCCATCACCTGTGGACCTGACGGTTTCCATCCAAGATTACTCAAAGAATTAGCAACAGAGCTTGGCGTGCTTTCGGATATTTTGTCCAAAGAACTTCTTTGCTTCGCTGAACGAAAAAGAGTCAGTGGATGCAATGCATCTCGAAACGGAAGCATTTGACAAAGTTTAATATGAGCGGTGTGAGAGTTACATTTACATATATGTAAATGTAACTCATTTACATTTTTACATATATGTAAATGTTACATGATTACATATATAATTAACGGGTCAGCGCTAACGGAACAATGTCAAACTGGGTTGCAGTCTTATTCGTTGCGTTTATAAATAATCTTCCAGAAGCCGCGTCTTACGTGTGCTCCATTTGCGCTAACGACAAAAAAGTTTATACTACAGTTAAGGATGAGTTGAAAAAAGCACAGCTGCGATATAATCTTTATTGTTTAGTTGACTACGCTGACACATGGCACTTGCGTTATAATGTTCCTAAGGGTAAAGTAATTCATACTGTATGAATAATGAACAGCAAGCTTACATTATGCGACGAAATCGTAGCAATGCTAGAGAAATGATTGACAAGACGACCGAGGAAAATAATAGTTGGAAGTTCATGATGACAAGGACTCGATATTTTTAAACTACTGAAACATAAACGTTAATAAATTATATGAACTACTATGAGACTGATCGGACGATTTTATACTAAGATGAAGATCCTCTGAAGCTGCAATTCAAATAGAATAATTTCGGGCTTAAAGCGCAAGTATTATGAAGAAAGGTTAGATGTCTTGAAGCTTAGAGACCTGTGATACGTAGTGATCCCAAAGTATCCAAGTATTCTCAATTGCTCAGGCTTCATAAGATTCCAGAAGGATTGCTGGAATACGGAACAGGAACTAATACCAGGGAACAGACTTATTAAGTGCAAAAAGTGCGGGACAACTAAAAGCGGCAAATTTTCTTCGCACTTCGTGTTACGACAGATTTACTAAGGGGAAAAAGTGAGGGACAACTCAATTAAGCGACAAAATTTCTTCGCGCTTCTTGTTACTGACAGATTTATTAAGGGGAAAAGGTGAGGGACAACTCAATTATAAAGCGACAAAATTTCATCGTGCTTCGTGTTACTGACAGATTTATTAAGGGGAAAAAGTGAGGGACAACTCAATTAAGCGACAAAATTTCTCTACGCTTCGTGTTACTGACATGCGGAAGAGACTTCATTGAAGACTCGAGCATGAGGGAGTGCTAGAACAGACGAGACAGTTATGCTGCGGTAAAGTGCTTTATATATTTAGACTCGATGCGGCTTGGAGCTTCCAGACTTACTAGAAGTCTAGTAGCTTTCTAGCATCCAAGAAACAAGCCAACAATATCGCACAACCAATACGATACTACACTACAGCATATTACTATACGATCGGTGGACGAGAGCCATCCAATCATTTATGTCTCGAACGGGAACGGTTTCAAGTCACTGTGAGCGACAATTCACAAGCGGTTATCGTGAGCTGAGTTAGTCGATTTCTTGATAGACAATAATCATATTACGTTTCAACCTGCACGGCAATAGACTGCAGGTCCTAGTTCACGATCCTATCCTAATAGTAATGAGCGGTCGGTCAAAAAGTGATGGGTTAATATTTACGAGAGTGCAATCACTCATAATTAAAAGTAATCATAATCAAAAGTAAGTCTGCCGTTTTACACTTTATATGCACCTCTGCGTCGAATTATTTGATTAGAATCATGTAACCATATATATTCGTGTTTCATTCCCCATACTTGAGAAAAATATGATTTTCAACCATATTCTTTAGTGAGATAAGTACAGTTTATTAGCGATCCAAGAGCAACATAACATTGCGCCAACAAACTAAATATAACCGTTGAGAAACAAGACACTGTTGACAGCTTTCCATTAAAACGATCAACGTTGAATCGTATCTCATAACAAAAAGCCTACGGATAGCACGCACAAGATTAAACTACAGATTATCAAATCTCCACGTTTGCGAACACATACTCGAGAAATGCAAACGTTTATAGTGTATAAATTGTTTCGAACATTGTGAATTCAACCCCTTTTGATCCATTTGTTTGTTCTATCATCCCGCAAAGTATCAAAATCTTGAAAAGTAATTTTTGAGTAAATTTATGCTTAACAGAGTCCCTCCGATAACATTGAACTTTGAAAGCGGAATACCGTTTGAAGTTCACAAACTTTGAAAGCGGATTACCGTTTGAGGTTGGCAACCGTAATCCGCTCACAGACCACAAAATCAGTCGGTAGCGAACCTGGCTCAAGACCAGAATAAAAATTTATCATTGTGCTACATTTCTATTGTAAAAAAGAAATTTCATCTAAGTTAGAACGCATTTACGCGTGCCAGGAGAAATGGTTAGATAATTTCGAGTACCCCCTACTGAGACTTGCATTTCTCGAAAGAAAACGACCATGTTCTGATCTGAAAGAAAACTATGAACATCTGATAAGGAAGGTGGCGAGTGCTCAACTAACGCACAAGCTCAGCTAACGCACAAGCTCAACTACCACACAAGCTCAACTAACACACAAGCTCGACTAACACACAAGCTCAACTAACACACAAGCTCAACTAACACACAAGCTCGACTAACACACAAGCTCAACTAACACACAAGCTCAACTAACACACAAGCTCAACTAACACACAAGCTCAACTAACACACAAGCTCAACTAACACACAAGCTAAGCTAACACACAAGCTCAACTAACACACAAGCTCAACTAACACACAAGCTCGACTAACAAACCAATTCAGGCAAGATTGTAAGAGGAAAAAAGAGACCCTAAGCTTCAAAGTGGAATTGGATGGACACAGAGTCGGGGACTCTAATATTAGCATTTGAATAGCTGCTACTGGTCATTACGGTCCATCATCTATTCATTATTTACGTCATACAACCGATATCGACTTTCAATCATTTAATGATTTGCTTTCAGAGATTTAAGCGCACTTTTAGGGCGGATAACCTCAGAATGTCCACTTATTACTTACTGAGAATATTAATGTTTGTCAGAAGATTACATATTCCCCTGCACCATTGAATGGCTTCGAACTATCAATTGGGTTAAGTACGCAAATATGAAAACCGGCCGCAGCTTTATTCTTATTAAGCTTAAGGTTTTTTTTGTACTAAAGTCCTAACACTATTTCACTCCGAAGAACTCTTTAACATTTTACTACAGTCCTAGAAGTACTGAGTAACTGACTATTGTCGAGAGCTTATCATGTATAGCAGCTCGTACTCTCACCGCCTTGCCGTAGTAGGTCGTCTCCAGATGAGGTTGATCGTGTCGACCTGACCCCAACAGTTTGCTAGAAGACGACGCCACGCTCCGCTGTATCCTCGTATTAAGGGATTTTGACAGCAACTTCAGACGTTTGCGCTTCGATGGCCTCTTGTAGAATTTTTGTATGCGTTCATTCTTAGGATCGATGAGCTGTTCGGGTGCTAGGGACGGGGGCCTTAACGCTCTAGTCGGTCCATTACTGCTGTCCATTAGAGCAGACTCGTCAGTGCTGAAATGGTCGAAGCGGGGGCTAAGGATAAGCGAAGCTTCCTGGAACTTGGTGATATCAAGAGAACAACTTTCCGATGTGCAACTCAAGGATGTCGTGCTCAGATCCTCGCTCCCGCTCAGCTCCGTTCCGTCGTTGGTACTGGTCAAGATTGAAAAATAGTTTTCATCACATAATGTGCTTGACAACGGAAGTTCATTTTCTGAAACTGATACATCGTCTAATGAAGTATCGAACTCTTTATGACTCGGTGCATGCGTACTTGCAACTTCCGCACACTCGGAGCTCTCATAGAACAAATCTCCGCTGGTCGCTCGAGCAACTTCTTCGTTTTCTTCTTGTTCCTCGAGGTCCAGCTTCGTCAAGCAATGTCTGGCCACCTCGAAATCCGAAGGAACTCGAGGAGCTCGGTCGTTGTAATCCATAGATACCGTGCATTTCTTACCGTGAATATTTGTGGCTGCGGAGCGCTGTAGCATGAAGGTATCGTCGTCATAAATATCTATTTTCCCTGCATCAAATTTTGAGACAGAAAGCTGCAATTGATCGCTACGATCATCGTACTGATCGTAAAGACCCTCTGAGGCTTCCGACAATTGACGTTCAAGCTCAAGAAACGTCGGGCAATTGTCGTTTTCGTCACCATCATATGGACCCTTTCTACGGTTCATTTTTGTACCAAAATGTTCAAATCAAGAACTGCACGAAAAATAATTAATAATGATTAATATTATGAATGATCCTCGTAGCGAATATAACTTAATCTAAAAAAGTATTGAAATACATCAAGTCGATTCGTAATTCGTCAAAGTTTGTAAAATTGAAGGCCCGCACGCAACTCTACATTTACATTTTTAGCCACAAAAGTGACTTCACAGGTTATTCAAATATTTTGCTGCATTTGCATGGATGGCTGCGTTGTAATTGAGAAACATTTTAGAAATGCTGCGCTGTAACTCAGCGTTTCACTCCACCTCCACAACACTCATAGATTATCTCCGTAGTGAAAAAGTGACACGTCCCACGAAAACTCCAATAACACATCAAAGCTAAGCTACAGTGCTCATGATTTTGTGGTGGTAACGTACGAATTTGAAAAATTTCTTAACAAACAATTCACCAGAGTTATCAAGTTGATAATCGGAGCCGACAAATACTCTTCGGCCGCCCTTATCGAAATAATCCGGACTCAGTCCTCAAAAGTTTCTATTAAGCCTTTCTCTGTCCGTCAAATAAATTGTCTTGGCACCGTAATTAATTTCACGTCCGCTAAAGTTTGCTCACAAGTTTGCTTCTGATCCATGAAGTCTCTATATGAACCAGCGAGTAGTTTAGTGGTAGTTCACTTTGTTTCACTTTTGTGTTTTCAACTTTTGTCGAAAATTAAATAACAATGCGAAAACCGTATAGATTGGATCGTTGACATACGGTGCACAGATATCCTCGATGTCGTAGTAATCGAACAAGTGATCATTTTGATGTAAAGACCGCAAATTTTAAAAATAATCAAAAAGCAGACGTTTTCAAGTGAATTTTGAACCCATAACATTTCATTGTCATGTTGATGGAGTTAACTTTCCGTATAGTCCACCAGAAGTTTAAAATTTGTTCACAATCAACATGGAAGAATATCATACGAGGGCTTCGTTGGTAATATTCAAGGTGACATTTTTTTAACTCTCACCAAAAACAGTGTATTTCCCTGTGTAATGAATGAACACCATCACATCGATCACACAAGGAAAATATTACATAAAATAACAACGGAGATCAAACGCTACCGCGGAAGCCCAAAGAATGTCATTAACTTTGAGCTATATGTTTACACACGACCTCCCGCCAACCAAAGTCAATTTGACTACTGAACACACAGAGCAGAGATGCTGGCCACTATCACTTGTTATCAGCTGCCACGCACTGATAAACTACACAAAGAATACAATGAGTTCTGTTATCGAGATGTAGGCTCCGACGCAACGCTGTCACGGTAACAAAGTATGATAAGATGTGCAGTAATGAGATAAGAAACAACGCCTTGTGTAATACTCGTTATCCATTGAAAACTTCTATCAACGTTACAGTAATACGAGTGTTGGAAAATAATTTTTTTAGACTCTCTTGAGCTTCAATAACGCATACAACTTAAAGTAAATCTATAGTTCAGTTAAGAAATTCCATGCGAATTTTCTGGCTCACGCGTCTATGAACTAAAATCTGGACGACCTTCTTAATGTCGTTATGCAATATGCATCAGAACCAGGATCCCAAAGCAGTGAGAAACTGAAGCGTCTGCAATACATGATATACAAATATTTATTTACCAAATTTAGCTTTAAATTTGACATCCTGAATGACAATTCTCATGCGTTTTAAGACTTCTAGTATCTTTACGATATTTGTTATTTCTCAAGTTATTTTTTGAAGATGAAGTGTAGACTTTTTTCTGTTTTTCCGCTTAAGCAACTTCATTTCCAGAATTTAATAATTTTGCTTCATTAAAAAAAAACTTCAGCAACAAATTCCCTAACACAATCCTTTTGTTGGAAACTTGGAGCACTTTAGAAACAATCGTTCCTAAAAGAGTAATCGGTTTAATAATATTAATGAATAATTATGCGTGTAATATAAGTGTGGGGATGGGTTTAGAGAAAGGAACCAACGTGGCAGGTAAAAGTTCTGTTCTGAATATAAAAATGAGCAACGTCAATATTATCATATCTAAAGATCATGTTTACTCAGGAACAAGCTCGTTCCATTCAATTGAATATAACTACCACAGTTATCTTGTGGGTATGATATGAATGAGTTTCTGTGTCAATTTTTGTACGTCTCACCCCACAAAAGAATATTAAGAAGCGACGACATGACGAAGCAAAACTTCTTAATAACGCAGGCCTCTAATTAAATACAGAATATAAATGTTGTTATTGTTGTACAACAAGGAGTTATTATTTATTATATCCAATATACATATTTGCAAGTTTTGTTAAGTTGAATATGTATTTGTATCATGAGACAAGACATTTTGGATGATGCAGGAACATCCAACGAAAATGACCCCCGCCCCCGCAAGTTTTTTTTTCAGTGTAGATACTGTCCGTTGTCTGTGTGTGAACGTAATATGTACGCATAGAAATTGCGTTATTCGTAGCGCATACGAGCCAAGCGCTCACCTGGGGAGCATGGAGCCCCAATCAACGTGCCGTAAGAAGGACGCTTACGCAAGACAAAAATTCTAGTCCGCGATGTTACTCGAGTTAGGCAACCTGCCTGAAAACTTCAGAGGAGAATAACAGCCTAGAGAGAGAAAAAAATTAAAAAAAAGACAGATAAAAAGACGTCGTAGAGAGAAAAGATTACCGAGATAAATTGAAGGTCAGAAATAAAAACTCGAAAAACAGTAAAATCGTCTGGTTAAATAAACTTTCATGACGTTGCAAAAATAATTATTTTAAGAAGAAATCACAGATAACATACAAATGATAAAATAATATTTTAAATTATTTATAAGATTTAAGATAGCACCGTGAAGTTTTCCCGCAATAAAGAATGGTCCATGGAAATTCAAGAGTCGAATCACAGCAATGAAAAAATGACAAGCTTTACAAAATAAACTCATAAAGTGTAATAAAACCAAATAGGAAAAGCGCGTTTCGAAGACAATTTGTTACGTATGCTCCTAAATTCTCATGCGCCAGTTTTCAACTTACACATATACTTGTACAGGATAGTTTTCATAGGATACTACATGTAGTGCCACTTATTTTCAAGCAGGATGGGTCAATAAGACATGAGAATAATTTATACATCAACAATTTCATAAAAAGCAATAACTAAATGCAAGATATGAGAGGCCTTCAAAAAAACTTTTCGGCGACAAGAACTGCGTGCCCGACACAATAGCTATAAGAGGTCTCCACAGCAGCGACTATATATATAGTATCACTATAGGAAAATCATGGCAATTTTTTAAAAATACGTTATATATATTTATGACCTCAATTCTGATAGCTGATACGTATTCCGGAAACAGTTAAACTCCAAATTGGCAAGATCTACGTTGTGGGCGCAGCTTGGAGCAACAACGTTAAAATTGCCACAAAAGAACACGTTCGTTGTTGCCCAGAGATCTATCAGGAATGACGAGGCAGTCTTTTCATTAAGATCAAATGACAGCAAACAGTTCTCTGTTGGACTGGCGAGGCGGGCACGCTCGGTCTTTACTCCTCTCACCATCAGGGGGAATGGATGGACTGTTGTTTATTTAAGAGAAAAGAAAGCAACAAAAGCAATTTAGATAATAAGGTAATGAAAGTCTGTTTGAACATATTGAAGTAGTTCTTATGCGAATCTTATTGTAAAAGAATATATTATCTAAATGACATAATTTACTATCATATGGATAGTAAATTATGCATTACGGGTATTATTAAGCAGGTCATTCACCGTAACAATAAAGATACTTACGATACTCAGGTACACGCCGCAAAACGCCTCACCTGAGAAGCAGAAATGGAATACGATTAATCATCCTGATAACATTTGAAAGAAAATGGAATTTGAAGAAAAAGATTGCTCAGAGATATTACACTGACCATATGGAGCAATTTTAAGCAGGATTGTAAAGCCCGATTCATTCCACGGCGCCAGAATGACGTCAAAATTCCAGTCGGAAGTCATTACAAATGTTAGTGGAAATGAAATAAAGAGTAATATTAATAATTTAGTAAATATACCCCAACACAAAATGAATAGCGAAAGGCTTCTAACCGTCACTGACATGAAATTTTTAAACTATAGCTACGGTAGCTCAAAAAACCTAATGAATGTCAGTAACAAGGTCTCTAAGAATACTTACGTAGAGGACAGCCTTATTGCACATTTCGAGCCACTAACGAGGCAGCAAAGATAATCAATCAATTTCATGCAAAACAATAGCGGACAGAATGGAGTTACCTTCCTTTCTCGACACGGGACCGACACCACGACCAGGTCTTCGAGACACAAGTCGCGGGACATGACGCGCGACCTGCGACGAGGCGACGAACGCGGCGACATTCTCGGCGACCCGTGTGGCGATCCTCCGAGGCTGGTCGACGTGTAGAGGCCGTAGATGCTGTATGGTCCGTAGGGGTCGTAAGACAGCGGCGACAGGGCGTCTGCGAAGGGCACTCTAACGTCCTTAGCGCTGCTGGAGGCCTCACGCAGCAGGGGCGCGGAGGAGCGCCGAGCACCTTTGCCCCCACATGGTCTAGCACCTGGACCAGCGCTGAGGTACTGAGGATGGAGGCGTGTCATGCTGCGGCTGCCTTCGTACCGCCCCACGGAGAGCGTCTCTCCACCACACACGCTGCTCCTGCTGCTACTGCTGGCGCCCTTAGCAGGTCTCTCAGCCCCCCAGCCCCACCCCATGGCGGGGGAACTTACTGGCACCACGTTACTGATCTTGGACACGATGCTGTGCTACAACAGCAAAGCTCTCATCCGCAGTTGCAGAACGAGTAGTGAAGCGCGAAAAATGTCAAGGAATACTAACACTTCTGGCTAAGGATACGACGTTACTTTTTATTGCATATTTTTGAATTTCAAGGTATTAGGAAAAAGGCCTTTCGTTGCATAACTTGAAACTAACCCATCACATGTAGAGGAACTTCTATCCGTTTTTCACAGGATCAACTGCACAATTGCAACATTTGTTCACACGATTATAACGATTTTATCTGCACTATGCATACATTACACATGCGTATATTGCTTTTCAGTGCGGAAAAGTTTTTAAATTTTGTACAACGCTAACAACACATAACGAAGCAAGATTTCTAGGAAGTTTCGGAAATTCAAATTCGTTTTTCAGCCAAAAGAAGTTACACGATTGACACAGACTTTACACACAGTAATACTTTATTCTTCAAAACGTTGAAGAAATATCAAGATAGAAAGCATGCAACGCCCTGAAAATGAAACGGACATAAATTTAACGACTTCCAAAGCGAAAACATCAAAGTCTTCGAGTTAATAATTTAGACGCAAAGTTTCTCATTGATCAACTGATAGATCCTTCTCGCAACTCCAAAGGATCCTTCTCCAATTCCTTTTCTGTTAACAATTTACGTCAGGCCAATAATCAGCGGATCGTCGGCCATCGAAGAACTGGCCACAACTTAGAGCAGGGATTGATAAGCAATAATAAATACAAGACGCCCCGTCAACCTGAGCGACAAAGTTTCCAGTAATATGTGCGGTGTCCATTAAAGCGGCGGTCGTCAACCAATATTGCTTAAATTGACGAACACGGGTTCATCGGCCTCGAGCTGTGGCAAATGTACCGATTAATTATGTGAGCAACAAAAGCAAGGCAACATTGAATCTTTAAAATCAACAAGATAAATAAGAGTACGTATATAGTTAGAATAACCGTCATAATGTTTTTAGAAGAAAATCTAACCAAGGTTGATAAATAAACGCAGCAAAAACATACGTCGTGAAAAGTAATTTAAAGCGGCATCAATAAAATTTAAATAATACACAAGAGTTTCGATTTGCGTTTTCACTGAAAAAAAATGTAGAGAACAAATGCTCTCGATGAAGTTGTCGCTGACGCTTCATTTGAAAGTAACAAGAGCAATGTAAGTAACTTCGCGCGCGGCAGCACCATGCCTCTTGAGCCAAGTATCACTTCAAACACATCAACGAATTTCACGCGCTCACAGGCTTTTTAGAAGCTGCAATAAACTGAGACGGATTAAACCATATAAAACTGGGAAGTAGCGGATAGTGTTAATAATATAAATTGCGCGAACCAAGCAACAAATGGCTAAAAACAATAAATTTGAGGTTCAATGGGACATTATTTAGATAATACAAATAAAAGATTTGGGAGCCTGTGAAGGCCTTCACAGTCTTAAGAGCAGCCAACTGGCCTGGGAAGAATAGCGCCTCCCAGAACACACACGGCTGCGAGCAGCGGATAGAGCGATGTCCATTTGGCATTCAAAGCCTCATTCCCGAGATCTACGACAGGGAGAAGCGCTTCTATTCTTCAGATCAATGCAGCTCTCTGCAGGCAAGCGGGTCTATTCGTGGGGAAGTGGGTCTATCAATAGGGAAATAGGTATATCAATTGGGAAATAGGTCAATCAATAGGGAAGTGAGTCTATCAATAGGGAAGCGGGTCTATTCGTAAGAACTGAATCTATCAATCGGGAGTCGGGAAACGGAAATCAAGAGCTCGGAAGGCGAGTGGCCAGCAGGCTGGCCGATGGTGACATAAGGGGGGCTGTGCGTATGCTGGCTTCGTCGGATGATATTGCCCCAAGGGACGATAGAACCCGAGAAGTGCTCCGGCAGAAGCATCCTCCGGCACCTGAGGACCTAACTCTCCCTGAACCTGCAGGGGAGGACTACCCGCCTCCTTCTATCGTAGGGGAAGGGGATGTGAGGAAAGCCATCGCTTCCTTCAGGCCGGGTTCGGCGGGTGGCCCGGACGGGCTACGCCC